>NW_026962010.1:10809407-10889407 GCF_032445375.1 Bacillus rossius redtenbacheri | reverse complement strand
TCAATTCGCCAGATATCTTAATTTGAATTTGAAAATTCGTTTCGTTGACATCGATGTTTTTTGCAGCCAATATAACACGTTCACTTAACCAAAAATGATTTTTGTAATTGTCAGCAATGTTTGGGAAAACCATCTCGATGAGTTCCGTCTTTGATTCAGTAAAGTGACAAAAATTTGCAGGGAATGTAATGTATCCAGACGATGTGTAAACAGGAATTTTGCATTATTAATATCAAGCAATTTTTTGGTAAATACTTCACCAGATTCGTCATTTTGCAATACGACTCGCATATTCATATGTAATTTTAGTGTCTTGACGTATTTCCTTAAAATGGACGACTTCAAACATGCATTAAGTTCGTCGGCTGGCGTTGATCGAGGCATTAATGGCAATGTTGATCGAAAATCACCTGCCAATAGAATCATCGCTCCACCAAACCGGTTTTGGTTGTTTCGTAAATCTTTCATTGTGCGGTCTAATGCCTCCAAAGATTTTTTGTGTGCCATCGTGCATTCATCCCAAACGATTAATCTGCTTTGCTGCAACACTTTGGCCATCGCAGAATTCCTCGAAAGGTTGCAAATGGGAGTTTCATTAACTTGCATGTTGAACGACAATTTTTGTGCTGAATGAGCTGTTCGACCGCCTTCCAAAAACGTTGCTGCAATACCGTTTTGCGATCGAATCTTTGCCAAAATCAATGATATCAAGAATGTTTTTTTCCAGTTCCACCGGGCGCATCTACGAAAAAATTTCCGCCAGTTACATTGTTCACTACTTACATGAGTGTATCGTAGGCATATTTTTGTTGCTGATTTAGAAGGGGTACGTGTCTTTGAACGGTTTCTCTTAATGTTTCGCAATCGTATTGGGTTTTGCGTCTCAACTCTTGATTAAATGCGTCGTGCATTGGGCGATTGGGCGTTGTCATTCCTAATTGTAATAATCTTTTGTTGGTAAGCATTAAGCACATGTTCTCAATTAAAATTAATGCTTCATTGTGAATTTCTACGTTCATTTGCAAATCTGCATTCAATGTTCTAAGACACATCTGATGCAATATATCTTCGGCCATATGATGTTTATATTTGTTCCATATATCAATCGGTGGGGATGGGAAGCATGTGCACAAAATTATAGCAAACAATGTTCGTATTTGTTTAGCATTTGACGACATTACAGCATCTTCGAGTGTGTGGTCCCAATGAGCGTCATTCTCTGGCAATACCAAATGTTGGCAGGCTTCTCTGTATGTGCCGCACAATACACCATTAACTGTTCGCAGATGTTGGGCCACGAATATTGACTAACAGTAAACGCCAATAAAAACACTCGTCTTGACTGGGATGGACTGTGTAAAGACGTCCTAGTGCATCGGCGGAAAATATTTGTGGGTAACCTGGAACTGGCTGTCCTTGTTTCCGTCGTTGAAATTTCTTTGACGATTGGTTCCAGGTATAATATCTTGGCATTTCAGAGTAAATCAGCGTTCTGGCAAAGTCATCATTCTGGCACATTTCAAAGAAGCTGGTCAATGTTGTTGATGGCGGCCTGTCAACATTCTCCGTTGTAAAATACACTCTTTGACCATTTTCCAAATGTACGACCAAGTGAACAACTGTGGGTTGTCTTTCATGTATTGCAAATGAAAAAATACGCCACATCGCTTCGTTACTTCTAACATAGTGGCCCATTTGAAATTGAAATTGACTTCATCGTTTGAATTTTCGGCAGCAACTCCGAACACAGCCATGTCACTACCTTGGTTCACGTACTTGCAAATGTACTTGATAGATTTCACGGGCTGGCAAAATTCGACGTTTATGTGTGCTTTAAATATCTTTGGGAGTAATGGCGAAAACGGAACAACCCAACGATTATCAACTTCAATGTCCTGTTGATTCACTTTGACTATTGTTGACCTTCCATTGTCATCTGTAGATCTGCGGCGATATAGTGGATAACCATAATTTCCAGTAATTGTTTCTGCTACTAATTGTCTTGGGTAGCGTTTTGAACATTTCCCTTCAACCATACACGGAGAAATATGATTTAATATTCCACAGGGACCATGAATCATATTTTTTGTAATCACCTCATGTAACAGTGGATCTTCATCATTATCGGGAATTTCTGCTGAGATTACATCATCGATTTCATTCGGTCTTATCCTCTCAACCAACCAAATGAGGATATGAGCATGTGGCAATCCGCGCTTTTGCCACTCGACTGAACGCGTCTCTCCGAACACGCGATTCTTGACAATAAAATCCATGAGTGATTTTAATTTTCTTTTGAACACCCTTGCAATGATGTAGTGGCGATCGATGGGTGATTGGCAAGGTAATAATTCTTGTCGAATTTCTGTCCACTGTGGATTGCACGTGAACGTAATAAACAAATCTGGTGTGCCATAATGACATGTTGCTGGGAGAATAGTTGTTCTGCCGACATTCGGTGCATTTCCGTCAGCATTAATTGCATCCCGCAGATGAACGTATTCCTCGGAGTTTTGCCTGGTTCAACCTGATATATGTCAATCGCTCTGTCTCAACTTTCACGTACATATCCACAGCATATTGGTGAAATAGACGCCGACATTTTAAGATGTGGTTGTCCTCATTTTCCCGAACCATCAGTCGGTATGAATAATAATTCATTAAACTAACTTTTTTGTTAGTTTCGGCGCCTGTAATTGGATTTATCATCTTCATTGAAAAATAATACCCATCTTCACCTTGCCAAAATAAGATAGCATATTGTAACGCATCATATGATCGATGTTTTTCGGAGACACGCTGCAGTTGATCGTTCCGCCGATGTAAAACAATATCTAGATTTTCTAAATTTTCACCCACGGTGACAATAGCGACTTCATCAATTGTTGGCGCATTAAAACGTCTTGCGTGTTGTCCTACAGGCGTCTTATCGGCTCTGATGACAGTTTTGTGGTTACCAGATGGCATGCGATCTAATGCGGTCTAGAATAATGCAACCTATTCGTTGTGTTGATGGAAAAATATTTGGAGTTGTTCCACAATTGGTCTTTTCACTGAATTATTGTGTGCACAACGCTGATCGACTTGTCTTGCTGAATCGCCCATAAAATAAATTTGCAAAAATTTGTAGTCACTGTCCGGCGTTGGCAATAAGGAACCTGTTTGATGATATATTTGACCCTGAATCTTGAAAGTGGGCGGTATAAAATTATCTCGAATAATTTTTGTTGCACCAAATGAGGTCATTTGAAATCAATTATTGTATTGCTGGATATGAGTCATGAAATGTTTGGAATCTGGCCCATTTCCAGAAACCAACGAATGTAGTGGGTCTGGTGGCGCTTCCAATGACATCAATTGGACCTGGCCGCTGGCGCAACACATTCCAGGGCTTCATTTTTGATCTTCAATGCCTTTCAATGTGAACATACAACGTTCATAAGTCCAATAGCAACGATTTGCTGTGAACTGTAATTGATTGCCACGTTATAATTGAATGCAACTCGATGTGGATCAAATGTAACATTTCTACGTTCTTGATATCGATTCCGTTCAATTCATTTCGCGCTTCGCGACTTGCTCTTAAATATCTTTGACTTGCGGCATTGCGAGTTCTGCGACCTATGTTTGTACGTCTACTTCTTGGCATTTTTAATACCAAAATTTCAACTGAAAATTATAAATGAACAAACTTAAAACTCCATAAATTTTCCGATTCAATCGACTGTGCAGTGTGCACTAAGAAATGAAAATCATAATTCATTAACACTATGCAAAATCAAAGCAAAATGGTTTAATTTTACATTATTCCGACCAGGGAGCTGGGTAAGGGTTATCATTCGTTCTTAATGCCGACCATGGATTTCCATGATGAAGTACTTGATTCCAACCGATACAACTAACTAACGCAAAGAGAATATAACGCTACGCTAGAATTATGCGATCTTTGTAAACGATATTGGCGATGTGCGATCAGTCTGAACAACTAACAGACAACTGTCAAACAACTGACAGTTATTTCAAACGTGATTAGCAAAGAGTATATAACGCTGGGGCTAAGGTTACATTAAAAAAGTTTATAAAAAAGGTAGTCGTTAAGTTTTCTTAAATTTTCTAATTTTCTGCGCAATTTTCTTAATTTTTTTGTAATGTAATAACCTTCTACGAAGTATTAAAAAACATTTAAAAAAAAAATGAATGAAATCGGTAAAGCCGTTCTCCAGTTATAGCACGACCAGGAGATATAGGGGTTCATTTTTATATATATGGATTGAGAGTATTATTACGGTTGAAACAATTTTGAAAGAAAAAAATAATAATTATTATTATATTCTAGACACCAATGATTATTTACATTGTTTATTCCAGTTGGTTACTTTTAATAAAACGGCATTCCATAATATTATATATTGATAAAAAAAAGCAAAACTTTTAACATTAAATGATGCTTAAACTTGTTTACCTAAACGGTTGAACCAAAATTGAGTCTTTCAGTTATGTCTCCTTAGAAGTAGAAATTAAATATCAGACGATGCTCCTGATAATATACAACAAGAAATTATATTTCCGAAATTCTCATTCCAAATTTGCTTTTACTAAAGACAATATTTATGATAATTTTTAAATAATTTTCATTGCACTATAAAATGTGTTCTAATTTTTTTTGTGCTCTTTGGCGTGTACCTGGCAACAGCACACCGAAACAAGGACAGCGCTGATAGCATATGTCGTATAGTGGATAGAGATAGTTAGTAAATGCTTATTAAAATGTTCAATGCAGACTAAGGATGGAACATGCTTTAGTTGCGCAGTGATGTGTAACATATAACCTCGGCAACGAGCAGAATCCCGGTTACGCAGAGTAGAGTCGGCTCTACTCCTCCAGTTCGCAATGTTTCCTCACGTTTACTCTGCCTCTGCTCTTGATTCACCCATCCCTGTTAATTGATAAAAAAAATTGGTTGTCTCTAAAGTCGGTTTACAGACGATAGTTTAACGTGACAACGTCATAACAAAACATTGATGAAATAATTGCATACTTTATGAATAAAATTGAATCATTTTTATTTTAATAATAAAAGAATAAATACTTGAAATTATACTAGTAATCAGATTTTTAAAATGCAAGAATAATTAACCTTTATTGCCGAAATTGTTGTTGTAATAAGCAATAAAAACCACATTAACTTTTCACTTCACTTTATAAACAGTCGAGTGGAAGAGAGATCGATGCGGGGCAAGCGTACAATGAGCGTAACGGGACACAGCGTAACGGAACAATGTGTGTAACGGAACAGTTTTTCGTGCGTGCAGCCGTCGTTCATCGATTTATTAGACGTCACATCAAAAAAATCTGATAGATTAAGAATATTATTATTATTAAAGAAATTGTTTTGTTTTTTAATAAAATCTTTTATTTAATTATTTAATACAATTTTAAAATAATTAACACAGCATTAAAAGGATCGTAACTCAAATTTAAAAACGACGTAATATCAACTAAGTACACAACTTATTTGTTAATACTCACTTTATTGATATAACTTACACAGGAATGAATTCGTTTCACATATTATGTATTAAAACAAGTATTTTAATACAGCAATTGTAAAATTATTGAATTTATATTATGTATTACACATTATTATTTAACGTATTTATAACGTACTAGCTGCAGTACCCGGCTTTGCCCGGGCTGAACACCGGGTGATATATTGTCCGCGAGTTACAGCAAAATGGATAGCGATATGTCCAGTGTGGTTGACATTAAGAAATGACACATAATTACTGTTTGTGTATCTGTGACCTATGGTTTTCTGTTTACCCATGGCGATCGGTTGAAAGGTTTAGAAGTTGATGCGCTACAGCGCCATCTAGCGGCGAGTTAAAAAAAATGGTTAGCATAAAAACCTTCTCCATGATAAAAACACTTCGATGTGCCAACTTTCATGGCGATCGGTCAAACGGTGTAAGAGTTTATCGACGTCATACATGCCAACATCCAATTATATATATTCTTATATTTCGAAATTTTGGGGCTTTCACTTTTGCGGAAAGTGGATGTTCAGGACCTAGAATGGTTTGGAACACTCCATCTCGAAAGAATAGATATTTGAAATTCCTGAAATTGTCGAAATTTTGGGGCTTTGTTCCCAGAGGGGGGTGGGGGGTTCGAGGACCCTGAATGGCTCGAAAACACTTAAAATCGAAAGAGATAGATTTTTAAAAAATTTTAAACTTTGGAAATTTTGGGGCTTTAACCACCTGTGAGGGGGGGGGGGGGGGATTTTGAGAACCCCGAATGGTACGGAAACACTCCAAATCGAAAGGGATATAAAGGAATATAAGAATGTAGGCATTTACTGTACTCCTATCTACCATAATAACAATATTGACAAATAGAAAAACTTATTACCTACATAAGAATAATTTTCTAAATAAATTAATAAATAACTCTATGTTTAAGAATTTACGTACATACATAATATTAAACTTCAAACTATACACACCAAAAAAAACTAAGAATGTTTGTGAAACTATTTTTTATTTGTCATAATGTTTAAAACATTTGTAGGATTTGTTTATATGTAAAACTGTGGTGATCCAAAGGAGTATAGAAATTAATAGAGATATCACTCCCTGTACACACCACAAATCTTTGAATTAAGTAAAAAAAAAAAAAAAAAACATAGTTCAAAATGAAACAATAAGTATAAATAACAACTAATTTGACAAAAAAAATTATACAACTGGAATGACAATGTTAACATCCGCCTGAAATTTAATAGAAGTAGGTAGGTAAGAATATATATAATAAATTAAATGAAATTAAAACATACATAAATAAAATTATCTCACACTTAACCAAACATAATGTTTAATATGAAATAAAGGAAGATGTTTTTTCCTTGTTTGTTGACCATATTCTTGTTGTGGAATATTGTGTGGCGTTAAATCCTGACAACAGCAATTTTTTGCTTAGTTTGTGTTTTTTGTCATTTGTGTTTTTTTGTTGTTTTCTTCTGCAGACATACATGTGCTAAGCAATGGCGTATGTCCAAAAGCCTACATCAAGTCATGCACTCCCATTGCACAAATCTTTCAAAGATGATATAACTAATTAACAATACAACTATACTTGAATTACAAGCTAATTTTAATTTTAATTTGCCATCATAATATCGAGATATATATGTAAAATAATAATAATTAGTAAATAAAATAAAATTAATAAGAGTAGAAAAATCAACAAATCTCAATTGTTTTTTTTTATTTGTTGTTTTACCTTAAAGATTGGTTGGTTTTTTCCGTCGTTTTTTCGTTGTTTGTCAAGTGTAAATTGTATAAAAATTGTATAGTATAAAAATTTTATTGTAAATATGCCTATAAAGTAAAAAAAATCCATAGCGAAGCCGTGGGATATAAACAAGTTTTTACATGTATATTTCTGTCTTTCTTTTTTCTCGAAATGTTTTTTTGTATGCTTCATTTCTTTAATTTATTATTACAACACTTGAACCGAATATCCTACTTCATTTATCCAAAAAATGCATACAAAAGTCAATAGGCAGGTAAAGGCAGCTGAATTTGGTTTTATTCAGTAGATAATAGCTTTATGTATAACCTCCAAAAAAAATTAAAACAGCATTTTACGGCAATCTATTACTTTAATATCTAACAATTCAAATTTTCTTAATAAATAAAGAAAATAAACCTGCACTTATATTTATATTTCTAATAATTTTTTATTTAACAGTTGAACACTAGAAATTTTTTCTCAAATTTGACTAACCTTCAGATGTTGACTCCATTTTGTTCCACTTTATTTTCTTTATCTCAAAAAATTTCACACACATATAACGAAAGCGTCCACTGTCCCCTCTGTATCCACCACAACGTAGCGCTCGGACGAAGGCCACATTCCGACTGACATTGTGGAGGGGATTTTGGGAAAGGGTCGTTGCTGGGAACGGTTTTCGTTTCTTAAGGGATCCCTTTAGCCAACACAATGATGAAAACAACCCTGACTAAAAACTTATTTTTCTACTTTTGGCCGCACATTGGGCCTTCGGCCGCACTGTGCGTCTGGATCACGGCTAGTGAGACGTAAACAAGTTTCCACAATGCAGACACTACACTTCAGCGTCCCTGAAACATGGCGCAGGGCATGAGCTGATGAAAGAAAACGGCTTCACCCTACCATGTACGCGTGGCCACCGCTTATCTCTGTCCATACATGGCGGGTTTTTTTTGTGAAGGGGGGGGGGGGGGGTTAAACCGACGCAAGTCACCTCACCAGGCGGTCTTTATAATATTAAAATAAAGTTTCATTGGATCATAGTTTTTATGTCGTTAGTTTAGCAGTTACGATTGCCAGAAATTTCGCCCCCCCCCCCCCCCCTTCTCAACCTCCTTTTTTCCCCCGCCCAATTCATTTAACGTGATCGACGCCTAAACCTTACACCTTTCTCTTGTTTTACAAGAGAAACAGAGCTCTTCAGGGGTGTTTAAATTTCTTTCATCGTGATTGTGTGTGTGTATGTGTGTATATACATATATACATACATACATACATACATACATTCATACATACATACATACATTCATACATTCATACATTCATACATACATACATTCATACATACATACATACACAATGGCTCCAAGCTTGCGCTCCAGTTTGAAGTCGTAACTGTACGAACCACGTCACTCCACGCCCACATCAACAAATTGCCCGGGCAGACACGGTGCCAAGGGGGGTGGGGGGTCCGTGGGGTCGTACCGCTCCCTTCCGAGATTAAAAATAAATCGAAGACAATAAGAAAATTACAGTAACTTTACAACGTGAGATTACAGAGACATTATTTTGGAAGGACTATTGTAAATTTCCTCCCCATTACAGCCCGACATGCCTCATACACGAACGCCACGGGAATTGTGTTTCCACTAGGTCTATATTTAATGCCGATTTGCACACCTTTTTACCATAAGCATCTATTTCATACAAACTTGACATGAGTGTTTTGTGTATACTTTCATTACTTGTTTTTAAAGAAATTATCAAACATTGACTTAGGAACCAAATATTAAAAATAATTAAATAATAATTAAAATATAAAATGCTCAATTTTCTTTTTTCAAGCAAAATTATAAAGTACTTAAATTCTTATGTGTAAGAGTATACATACTTTTAGACTCCAACATGTGCACAAAGGTAGGTCGTAGCTGCAGCTTAGAAGTTGGAAAATTCAATTCATGGAGACAAATTTAGGGTTCCTACCCACAGGGAATATTTTGGAAAACATGGATTACTCGGCAATTAAAAATGTGACTTCGAAACCCAGGAAAAACAGGGACATTGGCAATATCTTGGTCACAAACAGAATCAGTAAATTTTAATACAGTTTTTTTTTATATTAAGGTTTTAAAACCGGTATGTATGTTAATCATCAATTCTTGTGCCGTTAATAATATGTATCTTATTTTTACTAACATTAATTGAACATAGGGGATACAAACAATTAATTGCGTATTAATTTGAAGCTCAATGAAATATCGATAATTTTTCGTCTGATCACAGTCAGTATAACGTCTCAAAGGTTTAAAGCTGGAGTCAAGACGACACGACGAACACGACACGCTCAGCAGCCAATGAAATACAAACTCAGCGTGACGTCAACACGACGAAGTATCCACCCCGACAGTCCGCTAGAAGTATATTCTATTTCTAATTTCGTCGTTCCCTGCCGCACGGCGAAAAGTAAAACGGAAACCTTACAGAACAAAACTAAAAAAAAAAATATTTACCTACTTGGTAAAAACGTAATTTCGTTTTACGTTTGGGTACAGTTCCACAGTTGTAGTGTGACTTCGACTGTTTATTAGGTTTATTTTTAATTTGCAGCGTAACTAACAGCAGGATTATTTGCCGTCCCTGATCAACATATTTATAGCTTGCTTTCTTGTATCTTAAATAAACTTAAACCTCACTTTGTGCAATAGACGAATAAATGTTATGTGGTATGCACTTAATCTATCACCAGGAAATAAAAGATTTCTATAGGACCCTACACTTTTTTTTGCGCAATTTATACTGCATTTTATTGACGCATTTGGGTTGGAATGTTTTTGCCGACATTCATATGAAGAGTTCGTCACGTTTATGTTGTCGTGTTATTGTGACCCTCTGCTAATTAACACTGTCGTGCTGGGACGATGTACGACGTCTAATCTGAATTGTCGTGTTGAGTTGGCGTGACATTGTGACTCCAGCTTAACAAACAAATGTATTAGTTTTCTTTTTCAGATTGATGATGAATGATGATGAATGATAATGCATGACAATTAATGGTGATTAATAACGATACATGATGATAAATAATGGTTGTGTAGTGCTGGTTGTGTAGTGTTAATGGGAATGTTAACAGTGTTAACTTTGTATTGTACAGGAAAACATGTTATAGTCATTTATACATGATATTTGTGTTCGTTGAAATGTGTTGTGATGATAATTTGTTCTGTAGTTATTATATATATGATCTTGCCTGTTAGACTGATGAGAGGGAAAAAGTGTAGCTGGGAGAGGGAAAAACAGGGTAAACTCAGGACAATTGGTTTAAGTATAAAGCATAAAGAACTACTAGGTTGGCATGTTTTAAATGTTGCGAAGAATATGTGTGTCCTATCCAAATGTGTAAGTTTCCCCAGCCTGCGCATATGTATGGCAAATATATATCTATAGTTCAGGCTCGAAATATTTCGGTATCGATATTTTAATGGAAATATAGCACAATATCGAGTTTTTTTTTAAATCGAAGTAAAAACAAACTTGGCAGGAAAAAAAAATTATGAAATGATGGACTGAAAGCTTAGGAGAGAACCAATTAATATTTAAAAAGAGGGGGAAAGGAAAATTTTTGAGCACACATTAGGGAAGTAGATTGGAAGGTAATATTAAACATTTCACTGCAGTTACACAGGTCTTCCGGTGTTATATAGGTTATTCATTGTTTAATTCTCAACACATTTGTTGCCTTATTTTTCGCTTTACATCTTCAAAAATTTATAAAATAATGATGATTCATAAAAATTACTTGTTAATTCAACAAAACATGGGTGAAAAAACCACGTCAAAACATTTAGAGAAGATATTATTACTCAATAATAATAAATTTAATAATTACACAATTTTATTTACTTTTGCTATTAGTAGCCAACCTTTTTTTTAGGCAATTTCAATATAAAAACTTAAATTATCAAGAGCTCAATATTTCATATGCTTAAAATTTAATTTAAATAATAAGAACTGTATTAAATTAGTAAAACATTATATTATTATAATCTGTTATATTGAAAATATTGATATTTTCAAGCCAATACTTTATCGGTATCGCTATCATTCAAACTATAAATCGAAAGACAGATATATAGATGCGTGGAAAAAAAATTGCCATTCTTGAAGACCCTGTAACACCGCGAATTTTTGCTTCCAATTATATTTTGACAGCAGAGTTGAAGGGGAAGTATTGGACGAAAAATGGCTCCCAGTTTTCTCCATCAGATGATCTTAATTTAAATCATATTACACTATCAAAGTTTAGTTTTGGTCTTGGCTGTCACAAACTTTTCATTTTTTTTATTTTTCGATTTTTAAATTAAGAAGCTGAAATTCTTTTTTTAAACTTGTCACTATGTTCGTGCAATTTTTTTTTTTTAATTTTCGAACGTCAGTAGATTTGTATATTCGTTGCATGGTAAAATAAAATTTTCAGGGATTTTTTTATGAGTGTTATATAAACATTATTTTAGTTTATTCAACTTTAATCGACCGTGTTATCTTCGCAGTTTTAAAGAAACAGTTGAGACGTAAAAGGATGTGTTCTCTGTGTTTCGCTCGGCACGATCTCGGTCGGCCGATCGCACCCAACATTCAGCTTGTGTTGGAACCCGCCCTGTGCGCAGAGTATCAGACGGCGACAGGGACGTCGGAACCAGGGGGGGGGGGGGGGCAGCATTTCGCCCCCCTCCTCTTCCCAGAATAAATATTTGGCCCTGGTAGTATTTTTTTTTCTCAACAAGTATTTACAAACGTGGGTTAGGTTATTTGTCACCCACTATACCCACGATATTTTAATGCATACTACGTCATGTCAAATTCTTGGAATGGTGGTATATTTAATGTTTTGGTTCGGAAACTCATTAAATGGCACGATTTTGCATCTAAAATTCCACATATTTCCGGACCCCCCCCCCCCCCCCCCCCCCCCCGCTCTAGGACTGAGAGATAAGTGTGACACATCTTTCATGTAAAAAGTTCCGACGTCCCTGGACGGCGAGAGCGCGGTGAGGGATGCGCGGGTGCGGGGAGGCATCTAGCAGCCCGGGGGAGTGCAGTGCGCTGAGAGGGCGCGGGTGGTTGTCGCAGTGTACCCGGCGCCGCACCCCGGCCTGCTGGGCCCAGGGCGGCGCGCAACCAGGGGCGCCAAGCGGGGGCGACCCCGCGGCTCGCGGCGGGGCGGGCTGGCGCGCGGCCGCAGCTCCGTGCCCACGCTCACCATCAACATCACCAACTCCGACCTCGGCCTCGGTGAGTGGCCACAAATACTCCCTCGGTTACGTGCCATTTACAAGTATTTTTACACTGCCTTTTATAGCATTATAGCGTTTCACCAGTTTAATGTGTCAGCAAGTATTTACTTACAATTATGTTAGCAGACTACGTGTGTACCTACGGTGTACGGTTGATGCCCGGCGCGACAGTTGTATTTCGGATTCGCGCGCGCGGGGTTTGTTGTTATGGCCGACGCCGGACCGAGTTTTGTAAAGCACAGAACGGGAAAGCCATTGAAAAATTGCACAGAAAACTATTTGTGTTGAATTTAAAAAAAAAAAAAAAAAAACATTTTCAGACAAATATCCGGAATTGTCTCGTGTGAACGATATCGCGAGTTTCAACTGCGGAATTTACGGGTGTTTATTTCGAAACTCAGCTAAGAGTGAACGGAGAATAATGCTTGAAATTTTTCTTGTAAAAGCTTTTACCAGTTTGACGATCATGCTCGCTGGGCACTTATTGATGATTAAACACAACTTCAAAATAGTGAATTAAATCTATTTTCGAGTTATCGTGCATTATTAATTACTTTTGTGTCTCTCAGACAGTTACCGTTTCAGACATCAAACTCCAAACGTGTTCGTATGCAAGTTAAAAAAACAATGCGGAAGCGACTTGGCAAGCAAACAAACAAAGCCAAAAAAACCTTTTAAAAATAAAGATGATGCCTTTCAGACATGCTTCAGCTTATAATTTCATCCGTCCGTCCGTCCGTCCGTCCGTCCGTCCGTCGAAAGTTACGGCCAAATTACCTGCCAGCGAGCTAAAGCCCGATAGAGATAGAGAGATAGATAGAGATATAGAGAGATAGAGAGTTAATCAAACATGGTACTCAATGGCTCTAAATTATCAACTTCGATGTAAAATATTTTGAAAATTATACTCATTTTTTATGATTATGTTTCATTCTAGACATTTTTATTAAACAAATACACACAAAAAATTGTCATATGTATAAAGATTTCATTCATAACAAAACTGTTTAAAAGAATAATATATTTTAAGAGGTTATGCATACGCCTTTTAAATGTTTAGTATAGTTTAAGTATCTGATTTTATAACATCTGTTTTAGTGTGATCGAGTATATAGTTTACATTGATGAATTTACTCCTAATTTTCATTCCATGTGATAGCCAATTAAAAAATTGGGAAACGCGCACCTATTTCGTTTTAATTGAGATTTAAACCATTGTTTAACTTACATACTTTAATAATTTAATTTATTTTTGTTATGGTTATGCTTAAAATGATTAAATAATTACATATATTACAGAACCTACAATTTTTTTTGCAAAAATCTCATCTTTTTAGAAATATAGATTACAGGTATCATATTTCTTTTCGAACGCATTAGTTGACTCCTAGGTATGCTTAAACAAAATTCCCAAAATTTTCATCCCTCAAATAATTTTATAGGCATGCCTATATTAAAAATTCAGAACAACATATTTAGTAAATATGATAATATCACTGAAAACTCATTTTTTTAATTTTTTTATTCTTTAATTTCTTTCTGTGATTTGCTGATATTGATTCAGGAAAATGTGCGTTAGTTTACTCCGTGTGCTCCTGATAATTCTTGTCAATATTTTGTTGGATACCTCTGTGTGCTCCTGATTATTCCTGTCAATATTTTGTTGGATTATTGGATTATTCCTGTTATATTTCTTTGGTTTTCACAGTGTGCTTCTGGTCATTCATGGAGACGCCTCTGTTGGTTTTCTCCGTGTGCTGCTGGTTATTCCTGCCGAGATTGCTTTTGGTTTTGATTCATGTGTTTCTGGTTATTCCTGAGAAAACAATTCCTGCATGTGATTGTCTCATAATGAGATTTCGGGGACAACGTTATTCTTATGGGACTATGGCTTGGTGGCTTACTCAGTTATGACCACACGCAGGAAGCCTATCAACAGACAGGCTGTGGCGTGTTTGACATAATTTTTGCTATAAATGCAAACGAAGATAGCATCTTGCTTCCTAGCATATTGCGACAGCAGTGGCTCAGAACATTCTGACATTCCTGATTGAATTGTCAAGTCTGCTTGAGTAGGCCTCAGTGGTGCTCGTGAACACGGCTTAGCATGGCGCGTGGCTGCAGATCCACGCCGCACCTAAGCAGCAGCCGTAAGGCGCGACCTAGATTCTGATCTACCGTCACCCTTTCCCCTTTCCCGACCCCTCTTCCCTCTTCCGACGCTTCCGCTAAGTGGTCGTCCTGCCCGATTTGAGTAGCGTGTAGTTGAGTAGCCTTCGCGAGTCCCCTCTGGACGCGGTCTGGCACTCACCCGTGCTCTGCAGAAGTATTTAGTTGTTTTTTTTTTTTTTGGCGTGACTACGTCTAATAAATCGATGAACGCCGGATGCACGCACGAAAAAGTGTCCCGTTACGCACATCCCGTTACGCTGTGTCCCGTTACGCTCATTGTACGCTTGCAACCGCATCTATCTCTCTTCCACTCGATTGGAACAACCATCGATTTGACTTTTTCGAGGCACATTAAACTTGAAACACTCCCATTCGTTTCCTACTTTTCCTATCATCGTCCTAGAGTAACAGGTGATTTGCCTAACGGCGGTTTGCCTAAACATGAATTCGTTACAGCGTTTTGCCTAAAGTCATTTCGCCTAAAGGCGTTTTGCCTAACGGCGATTTGCCTAACGGCGTTTTGCCTAAAATGTTACTATGATTACAAAACCTCGTTTTTCCTAACGGCATTTTGCTAATGGCGATTTGCCTAACAGCGTTTTGCCTAACCTAACCTAACCTAGACTAACCTAATCAAACCTAACCTAACCTAAGCTAACCTAACCTAAGCTAACCTAACCTAAGCTAACCTAAGATAACCTAAGCTAACCTAAGCTAACCTAAGCTAACCTAAGCTAACCTAAGCTAACCTAACCTAACCTAACCTAACCTTACCTAACCTAACGGCGTTTTGCCTATCAGCGGTTTGCCTATCGGCGATTTGCCTAACGGCGGTTAGCCTAACGGCGATTTGCCTAACGGCGGTTTGCCTAACGGCGATTTGCCTAACGGCGTTTTTCCTAACTCCAATTTGGCCAACGGCGTTTGGCCTAACGGCGTTTTGCCTAACGGCGTTTTGCCTAAACGGCCTTTAGGCAAAACGACACATGCCCTCGTCCTATCCTTAACAAATAAAAGTAAATTTATCAATTAAATTGTAGATTTCATTTCACTCCTTCTTTGTATCCATACAAAATATTGATAATTCAATAAAAATTATCCAATTTTATTTATAAAAGTATGCAATCATTTCATCAATGTTTTGTTATGACGTTGTCACGTTAAACTATCGTCCGTAAACCGACTTTACAGACAACCAATTTTTTTTGACGTGAATACGTCTTTAAAATTGCTTCCATAGTGGGAGCGATTAAAAAAAACGAAATATAACAAAATCAGGATACATTTTGGTGTTGCAGCTACATATCTATAATCTCCATCCAAAATTTGATTACACCACTGTATAGCTAAATGATCAAAAAATTCGTTACGCTAAGTGAGGACTTTGAAGCACCGCCATTTTGAGGTCATTTTGCTGCGTTCCGAGATTTACATTTAGTATAGCTTTTGAATCGGAGAAGCTACGACTTTCTTTTAAGTTTCAATCGTCAGCTCTCGTCAAAATCTATCGATTGCATACATGAAACATTAGTGTTAAATAGTTACAGTAAATATATATGTTGTTAAAAAAATAAAATTGCCCATTTTATATTATGCATAGAAAATATTGCATGTTGCGTACACGTATTCACGTACAACACACGGCCGTGTCCATGACACAGCCACACCCCATTTTTTACATGTTAGAACAAACGGGCAACTAGTGAGAGAAGTGGAAAATAATGTATGTACATTTTTGCCAAACATTGCAAATAGTTTCTGAAGACGCGATAAAGGTAGTAGTGGTGGAGTGGTAGAAAGCCAACACTTCCTGCGAAAGCCTGGTATCATCCCTAAGGTAGTCGTGAAGTTCAGCTAAGTTACCGTCTCTGGTCCCTTGCTGCTGTGTCGTGTTGAAATAAGTGAATACTTTGGTAATACTAGTACAAGCTTAGTAAAAGACTCTACCTACATGAGTGGAAGGACTAAGTCTAGCTCATGAGATTTCAGGTTGAGGACCGAGTGAAGGGTATTAAATGGTCAGTAAATGACGACAGGCATCTCTAATTGATTTTGAATGTTATCTTTCTGTTTGTTCTTCTTCACACAAAATTCCTCAAAATAGCCAAATGTGGCATAAATCTGGAATCACTTATTTTTATGCCCTGCAAGATTTCCAGTCATTTTACTATAATCTATCGAAGGGGCGCAGAATACCTAAAAGCTTAAAATAAAGCGACCTCTAGCCGTGAACATTCTATTGTGTTTAACCAAAATACTACACCTCGAATGTAGGAGAAAATGGCCGATTGCATTTTTCAGTAATATGAACCTGTTAGATAATGTTTCGCAAAAAAAAAAAGTTGGCAATAAAAAAATTATAAACTATTTCATTATTTAATTATTAAGTGAAATATGTATCTTAACAAAATATTGATTTTTAATTACAAAACTAATTATAAACTGAGTTTTTTTTAATTTCAGAATTAAGATAAAGGAAATTCGAGTTTTTTTTATATATTTCAGTCATGTTGAAAGTTTTGTTAGATTCAAAAAAAAAAGAGGATTGAAATCACAAACTACATAATTATTTTTGTAAGGACCGTATATGAAACAAATGAGCCATAGCGAACACGGCTGGGTATCAGCCCGGAAGATGGCGATGTAATGCCGTGTATACCGCACCGCTGTGAATCGTGTCGTGATGGATGCGTGGGTAGTACTAATATGTGACAGTGAGGGTGTCACCCTGTCTACAGCTTCCCGCCCGCGACACTGGCGCACCGCCGAGGGCCCGCGCGTGATCGTTGCAACGCCGAAATACCACAACGTCGAACGTACAATAACGCCGAATACCATAACGTCGAATACCATAACGCCGAATGTCAAATTGACCGCAACGCCGACAGCTAGAAAACTGCTGTGTACCACAACGCCGAAATACAGTAACGCCGATAAATGTTGCTGCGGGGAGGGAAGGGCCACAGGAGGAAAATGAAAAACAACTGAATGAATTTGTGTGCTAACCTTACCTAACCTAACCTTTGTGGCAGTCCTGCAATGACATTTTTCGGCGTTAATGTATTTCGGCGTTGTGGTACACAGCAGTTTTCTAGCTGTCGGCGTTGTAGTTGATTTGACATTTGGCGTTATGGTTTTCGGCGTTATTGTACGTTCGGCGTTGTGGTATTTCGACGTTGTCGTGCGTCCCCGACTGTGTTGCTTGCCCGCGGCAGTCAGGCTCCTGGATGGGGGTCCTCCCCCCCCCCTTCCTGGCCGGACCAGGTGTCACGCACAGCCCGGGGATAATTCGCCAGCCTAATTCGGATACCCGGCCAGCTGGCCTTCACGCTGAAAACAACCGGATACAGATTTATCACAACCCTTCCCCCCTCCACACCCTTTTTTCCCCTCTTTTCCGCTCCCGTTTTTTTTTTTTTTGTTTTTTATGATTTGACTGCCTTATTAGAAACGCATTACAATGACCTGACCTACCCCCCGTTTAACTGCGAAATATCACGGAAGGCATTATTGCTCCATCCCCCTCGCTGCAGAGAAGAAATTTTTTGATCCGAGGTCATTTTAAAATGACGTGAGCATTTATCAGAATTTTCCCACTCCAGCCGTGACCACGCTCGCAAATGTTATTTTGGCTTCGTCTTTCACTTTTTTTCTCTTTCGTTACATGTAATACTTTTTGATGTGTAAACATCTTTGCTCTCGGTATACCTACAGCATTTGGTGGGGGTAATTTCGTGAATGGAACGGAAGTCGAATAGACGGAAATGTGTAATCACGGTGTCGAAGCCTTCAAGATGGCGGATTGACGTGTGGCAACATAAACCCGTATATAGTCACTTCCCTAAACATTAGGTTACATACGAAATGTATTGGTGTGCCAAATTAAACTTTATTATAGTGAAACTACCCCGAAATACATATTTGGTAAACTAAAGCAGTCATAGTAAAAAGTAATTAAAATTACTTAAGAAAACAAATTACGTCGATTATAATGCATGTTCTTCTTACAATATGTCAACGGACTCGGTAGCACAGTGGTAGAGCGCGTGCTTGTTCCTCAAAGGACGTGGTTAGAATCTCGTCACTATAACTTTTTACTTTTCTTATTAATCTTAATATATATAAATCTCGTGTCACAATGTTTGTCCTCAATGGACTCCTAAACCACTTAACCGATTATAATAAAATTCGCACACCATGTGCAGTTCAATCCAACTTGAGAGATAGGATAGTTTTTATTTCGATTAATGGTCTTAATCTTATAATTTTAGAGTTTTCTAATGTGATGTATGTATGAATTGGCAGAAAATCACCATGGCAACGGCTGTAGCACTGTTGACGCTTAATTCGTCTCCATGGCAACTTTGATTTTTTTTTCCATTCGAGGCGCGGCAGTGGCGTACCCACAAGGAGGGGCATATAAAATGAGCGGCGCAAGAGTGTTCTGCCTGCAGACTGCCGAAGCGAAGTACGAGTACACCAGTTGTACGTTGCGTGCTCGAGAGTCGGGAAACCATCTATGCTATTCGTTTTCTCTCCGATACATTAAAAAACGTAATAAATTAATTGCCATATATTTCATTTATTATTACTGTAAATGGGATATTTGGTCTTCTTTTCCCTTTACTATAGCCATGACAACGTTGCGTGCTCGAGAGTCGGGAAACCATCGGTGCTATTCGTTTTTTCTTCGGTACATTACAAAGCATTGTATTAAGTTTTTGTCAAAATTAATTAATTTTCATTTTATTTCATTTATTATAACTGTAAATAAGAGATTTCTTCTAATTTCCCCCCATTAATACAACCGTGCGAAGCCGGGTCGGGCAGCTAGTAATATTATATAATGTTGGATCGGACTGATTTAAGTGGTTTAAGCAAAAAAATTAGTTGTCTGTAAAGTCGGTTTACGGACGATAGTTTAACGTGACGTCATAACAAATCATTGATGAAATGATTGCATACTTTTATGAATAAAATTGAACCATTTTTATTGAATTATCACTATTTTGTATGGATACAAATAAGTTTAATTAAAGTTTAAATAGTTTAGTTAAAGTACTAAATTTAAAAGCTACTTTTAAAAAGCCCGCCTTAACCTATTTAATATAATAGTAGATTCATAGGCCAATCGAGTGGAAGATAGATGCGGCGCAAGCGTACAATGTGCGTAACGGGACAATGTGCGTAACGGGACACTTTTCGTGCGTGCAGCCGGCGTTCATCGATTTATTAGACGTTGTCACGTCAAAAAAATATACAAATATATATGGTTACGAACGCGGGAGACAAGGAAGACAAGGACGCGACGCGTCCCAGATGTCTGCTCGGTCATTGGCGTAACGCACCCATACCTTCGGGGATTAATGTGGCCCTGCCTCGCCACCCCGCCTGCAATTCGCCCTCCTTCCTCAGCGCTGTTAGCGACCTGGGAATTCCGCGTGAGGTGGCGTGAATAAGCCCCGTTATTCTGGATGCTTGGATCGTCGGGTCGGCCCGGGACGATGCGACACGTCACAACCACTCCAGTCGGTTCCAGAAAGACTGTCGAGGGTATAAAAGTGGGGTCTTCCAACAGGCGAGGGAAGTGCGAGTTAGTCGTCGAGTGACGCGACGTGGAGCGGCGGGACCGCGTGGGTGCGTGGCGCGAGACTGTGTGTGGACAGGAAGAGGTAAGGAGCGAACCACTGTTGAGCCTAGTTCCATTGAGGAGTGGACAGTTATTTAGTGATAACTGAACAGATATTAGGTTAGTGTGGTGATTTAATTAGTACTGTAAATATTAGTAGTATATAAAACTGTATAAAAATTAACTCAGCTATCCTTGCGAACCCGTTTCTTCCTCTCGTATCAATATACTTATTGTTCTAATACATATATTTTTAATGTTTCAGATGAATAATTCAGTAATTCCATAGAATTGTGGCTTATATCGTGTGCTGAAACTTTGTAGTATTAATGTTTAGTGCATTGTAATAATTTGGGCAATATTTTAATAAAATTCCTTGACAATATCAGGTACAAAGCCAGTTTTGAACTTTTCAAGCGTTTTTCGATTTTATCGGAGTCGTTTCTAATAGTTTACATTTTTCGTTAGTTTCGTGCTTCTATCTGCGTGTTATGATGGTAAGTAAAGTTTATAATTCAGACAGCGTATTCTACTAGCGGATGCAGAAGTTTTTGGTACTCGAAAAGCGTGTTTTTTATCTGTCTTTATAATGCTGGGCATTATTTTAAAGATTGTCCTGTGCGTTAAATTCCGTTTCCGAATTTCGTATTTTAAGTTCATTTGTTATATGAGAACACGTGAATTTGTTAGTTCCCCAGGTTAGATGCTTACACATGACTGGCGAGTATTGAAAGACTCCGTAACATTTATTTATATATATTTTTTTGTTTGACAGATTTAATATGAGGTTGGTTTCCACCACAGGTTAGGAAGAAAGTGGGTTTTCTTATGTGCATATAAATTATACTTGATAACAGTGCTATTATTACAGAATAATCAGTAAATATACGCCTCATAGATAATTTTGAAAAAATTATAAAATATGCACTGATTGGAAGCTCGGAACGCTGTCTTGCAATCAAGGCAGACGGAGGATAGCATTTTTAGTGAACGTTTGACACCTAAAATGTCAGTACGTCGGGAGATGACTGTTCCCTATGTTCTCTAGTTCTTGAATTATTTACAGTCATTAATTTTTTGTTAATAAAATAAAAACTAAACCTAAACGAAACTAAAACATGGTGGTCTAAAATATGACGTGGGCTATTTGAATCACTTTAATCTTGAGAAGTTATTAACTGTTCTTACTGCTGTAAGTAAATATAAATTTTTGAGTGGTTGTAACCCGCACAATGTTGTGACAGTGATTAAATTTGTCAGTTAGTCTTAAATTGTTCGCGTTAGTATTTTTTTTTACGAAAATGAAAATGCTATTGCTTATAATTTATACAAAATGAATAAAGTTAGATCGAATTTTAAAGGAATGAGTCACGTTAAAACATACCTAACACAGGTCTCAATTCTCTCATTGTCACACTGATAATACACGTGGCCATGGTATGTTTTCTCTAGTAGCAGTCTTGTCGAGAGCCTCACATCTCTAATTTCTACATTTTCCAAAATTATATCAGAATTTTTTTTTAATCGCTCCAATTTTTCGGTAGGCCTTGGACAGCTAATTTTCAACACAACAATATTTGTAATATAACTGCACCATAGTATGGCGTACGTGTTCATAATAATGGTCACTTGTGTGACTTTTTGAAGCTCGCAAGTAATCGTTTTGCACATACCAATGTGACAAAAATTTGCAGCTAGTCAACAAATTCAGTAATAGCTGTGACATGGTTATGAAGTGGCGAAATGACGTGTGAGACAGAAGGCCGCATGGTTTGGCAGGTGTGACATTCAGCCTCCCCCCTCCTCTTTACACACTTGTTACGAGCACAATATACTCGCTTATACACGTGTCGGATACACTCCTCGCTTTGGACTATACCTCAGTACAGCCCAAACATGTTAGTAGTGATATTCACGGCTATATTTTGGTATATAATTTTCATATCTTCAAACCGTTTTATATATCACAGTAAAATGTATACTAAATTAATTCTAAATTACTCATCTGAAACTTATTTGAAATTCAAGGCAATAATATCAGTAAAATCACCTCGAATATACAGACAAAATTTTTAACGTTTTATAGTAAGTCCATAATGAATGTCCCAGTTATAAATTTTAATGGTATCAATTATAAGCGTTTTAGAGTGTTGGTTCATGGTCACAACTATAGAGTAACTCAAACAGTTCTAGATAAGCCCATGCGCGAATACTGCTCTGTTTTCTCGCTTGCAGCGCTACCTACGCTACCTACGCAAAATGGCGACTCCTGATCGTGAAACGTTTTGTGTTCTGCAGTTCGCTAAGAGTGAATCGGTAATTTCAGTTCTACTTGCGTTTCTTAAAGTTAAATTTTGATACCACATGTGGCAAAAACATCCGCCGATGGATCAGGCAATTCGAGATGACAAGAGTTCTTTTGTTCTTGTTCGTTTGCCTCCACGTTCACCTGACATAACTTTTTTCCCTTGGGGCTTTATAAAAGGTTGTGTCTGTTCCGCCCCCTACCTAATGATTTGCCAGAGTTTAGGCACAGATTTGATGAGGCTATTGCTTCAATTACTCCGGACTTGTTAACCAAGTGTGGGAAGAATTGGACTTTAGGTTGGATGTGCGCCGTATAACTAGAAGGGGCACATATTGAACATTTGTAAGAAAAAACTAGGTTAGTTTACCTTCAGTTTGATGTATGATTTGTTGTAAATATTCTATATTATACTGTTATGGTATGCCATTGAAACTGGTACATTCTTTTATGGACACCATGAATTTGTTTTGTACAGGAATAATATTTAATGTGTAATAATCCAATAATCACAGACATTGCGATACCGTCCATCTATTTGTGTGTATTGATAGTCGTTATATCTAGGTCCACGGCGTGTTCTCTGCACAACATAATATTAATAATAATAATAATAATAATAATAATAATAATGCATTTCCCTTTTTTTTACACTTTGTTAACAATACTCACTAAATTAACCAGGAAATTTAGCACTAACGAAAGCAAGCTTGTATGTGAGTGCATCTAGTCACTTCAAACTACATGCGGTATTTTGACGATTGTAAACATTTGTAAATGTATAATAGCTTAGAAATAAATATATAAAATATAACCTAAGAAACTTTACATTAGTTATATAAAGATGAAAGTTAAAAAGAGCAAATTATTACAATTCAATATTATGTGTAAACAAAAAAAGTATAAATTGTGTATATCAATGTTACATGAATAAATGAAAATTAAATTAAATAAAAATTAGTATTTAAGTAAAGTACAGGTACATAGTTATAACAACATATTAAGTGCGCGGTTCAGGTGTTTTGAAAATTTTCTCTCATTGCGATAGTTCACTGATCATCTATTTTAAATTGTGAAAACGTCTATTGCTGCTTATTCGATTATCTATCTTTACTCTTGCAGTTAAAGCTATTACTAATTTGATAAAAATATTTTTAGCACTTAAAAGAGTACCTAGAGCATGAGTCAAAACTGCTGTCTCACAATTTAGTTATTTATAGATAATTTTTCATTTATGCATGATATCCAAAAAATTTAAATGCATAACTTTTCTTTAGTATTTTTCGCGAAGGCTATCACAGATAAAATTGGTTCAGAGTGCTGCATTATTGAGAAAATAATTATTTTCTTTATTATACATACTGAATACATGTTATGACAAACTCGACACTTTTAAATGCAAAGAAGTATTAATACTGCTGATATTGTAGGCTAAGAGGTAAAACAAGTTTTACGGATTACTTAGATATTTTGTGTGTTTCGTTATCATGGTAATTTACTTCGCTACAATTAAAACAAACTGTGTTCCGCGTGCCTCAATGGTAAACACAGTTCTGTTCTCGCTCACTAGAATGCGCGGGGAGTGTTGTTGAAGGAAAGGCGGTCCAGCAGGTAGCGGACGATACTACAGTGTTGCCGCCCGGTTCCTTCGCCCGTTCTGTTCGCGGCTGGCGAGAAGAGAACGAATTAGTATCAAGCAGTGATTTATGTAACACTTTCTTAGGTGCTATTTGGACTAAGATTTGCTTCCCAAACTTCAGAGATTTTATATGAATTGTTTGCTACCATAGTTAGCCGATCCAAATGTAACAAAGGAAAATCTATTAGGGAACCACGATACATTTTAGAAGCACAAACATGTTTAAAAAAAAGGTTAATGTTTAAAAGAAAACAACTATCACTGTTGCAAGAGGCGAGCAGCTTTTTAGTTAGATTTAGAAGAAGGACTAAACATTACCATCGTGCAATTTCAAGGAAATGTTTACATAGTTTGTTGTTTCATGGTTCATGGACCCTAAAACCATAGGATATATATATACATACATATATATATACACATATACATATATATATATATACACACACACACACACACACAATTTTATGAACACTATAACAGCCGTTATTTTGTACAAATCACTTCCGAACTAATAAATAAAATAAAAATAGTGGGCCTTATCGAAAATCTTGGTCGAGTTCGTTGGGCAAAATTTGACTGAAAGTAGAGAAATAGGGGAAATTAAAAAAAAATCGTTACAACTACCTTAGTATGATAAATATCGTATCCGTATGAAGTAACTGTATATCGTTTGAGAAATACCAAAAACGTTTGTAAAACACGACCAACCATAATTGCAAGGGGTGAAAAAAACCGCAGTTGGAGGACAAAAATAGTCATACCTCCCTTATTAGGCCCGTTCCACAATGACACGGAAACGGAGACGGAACACGGAAACGAAGACGGATTTCACGGAACAGAGCCTCTACAATAGCACGCAAACGGAGACGGACCCGCACGGACCTGCTCAGCAGTGCTGAAGTCTTCCGTTTACGTTACTCCGTTAGACCAATAGGAGCACGTTATTTATTCACTGCAGTGGTCAAGTTACAGTTGCGCGTTCATGTTAATTAAGATATTAGTTTTGACTAATGTTGGTTTCCGTATTTTCGACTACTTTTTTATGCGTGAACAACAAAACAAGATTTGTTTTGAAATTTGAATTGTGCACGTGGGTTTCATCATGACGAATTTTGATGAACATTTAATTTTCATGGTTAAAGATATACCTGCTATATATGAGAAGACGTAGAAGGACTTCTTTACCACCGCCACAACGCAAAAATAAAAAAAAATCGACTTACTACATTACCAAGTTAACAACCATACATTTCAATTTAACAGGTAGTTCACTTGATACTCGTAGTTTTCAGTTACGTCACGCTCGCTCTTTCTTATTGGCCAAGATTTCTTACGGGTCCGTGTATTGTAGAACGATAAAAATACGGACGGAACGGAACAATACTCCGTTTTCGTCTCCGTTTCCGTCTGTTCCGTTTCCGTGTCATTGTGGAACAGGCCTTAGGCACACCTTTGAACCC
This sequence comes from Bacillus rossius redtenbacheri, assembly GCF_032445375.1. Taxonomy (NCBI): domain Eukaryota; kingdom Metazoa; phylum Arthropoda; class Insecta; order Phasmatodea; family Bacillidae; genus Bacillus; species Bacillus rossius. Next base: position 10,863,614 of record NW_026962010.1, on the reverse strand, counting down.
GTTCGAGTTGTTAGTAAATCCAATTTTTATTATAAAATTAAAACTTTTATTTGAATCAATTTTTTGATAAGAACTATTGCTCCAAGAGTTTGGAAAATCAAGGGTTAAATTAAAGACATTAAAATGTATTAAACATAATAAAATCCTTTCTAAAGATTGTCTACAATTTTAAACAAATTATTTTGTTACATCCAACCATTACCTAAAGAAGTGAAGAAAAAATAAAAAGGTTGAAAGACAAAAATATCTTACTTCCCTAAGTAAATAAATACGTATCGAATCCGTTCAGGTTGTATCTCCAACAATATAATCAAAATATATTGTCTGAATTAATATTTTTATACAACCAACCATTGCTGCTAAGGGTGGAAAGTCGGGGGTGAAGGACAAAAATTTCACAACATTCTTACTAGGTACAATATCAAATCTGTTTCTACTCTAGATACTATCTATAGCATTTTTCTTAATCAATTTTTGATAAGACAAACCGTTACAGAAAGTTGTCGAAAAATAACTTCCGTGCGATGTACTCTATCGAATTAATTATTATATATTTAAAAAATTTATAAATATTATCTCGAACATTCGTCTCAAATAAATGTTGATACCACTTATCAATAATGCAAGGGGTCGAAATATCGAGGGCCGAAGTCGCAATAAATCGTTAATTTTTTTAAGGGGTAAACTATCAAATCCATTATAATTTATTGTAAAATATCTTAACACTATCTAATACTTTAGCTGACGCATTTTTTGTTGAGACGAAATATGCTTCAAGAGGTAATAACAGGGGTTGAAAAAAAAATTAAAACTTCCTTTCTATGAGTAGTATCAAATTCGATAAAACTTAATGTAAGTTCTTGAAGATGTTCAAGACGTTTCTAGGAGTTCACAGAATGTTTCAAAAGAAATATACTCCTAAAAATATACATATTTTATGTAACAAGAATCTTAGCTTTTCTTTAAACAGTTTGTTTAAAAGTAACTCTCAGGAGTGATATATAATTATGCTTTTATTATTCTCGGGTGGCTTTTCATGCTTATTTTCATAAATACATTTTTTTTTCGTATTATGCCACATTTATTTCATTCAATTTTTATAAACGTCTTCATGCTTGTTGACCTTGCCCTAGCGACGGGGCAGCAGTCAGCATATAGCTTTAGTTACCCAGAAGACAGTCTTTGAGATGAGAGTCTGGAAGTTAGGTGTGCCTAAGTCAGCGACAGAAGTAGTGTGCATACAATAATTAAAAGTGCCAAGTTCATCAGAAAAGTAAGTGTAATTATTTTGACACCGTAATCTGTGGGTTTAATCGTTGAGAAAGCAGAGGTTATCTACGGAGCGGCGTTTTGAATTAGCTGCCACAGTCGCCGCCAACCAGACGACACCATTTCCGGACCGAAGTTACTAAGTTACTATCATATACAAGGTATTTTAATTTTATTTTGACAACATTATTGTAATTTATTGTTTTTGTAGCGCATTGTTACTGTGTTAACTAGTAAATAAATGCAGTGTTCCAACTCCAATTCTTTCCAGTAGACGCAACGCCCACTGAAATATTGATCAGCGTGGCTGTAACTGGTTGGTAGTCGCTGGCTCCTCTGTGGCATTGTGGTCATCGGTGAATTATGCTTGTTGTGAATGTACAGCGCACTGGCAAACTCCTCTCCTGCAGCTCACATCGGTCGCCAATGAATTATAATGTACTTTGTAATCATAAAGATTGTTTCAGAACTCAACGAAAACAGTTTATAGGCTAATTAATAACGGTTCTACATCAAAAATGCTAAATTAAAAATGTGTCGTAATTTTTTGGTTAGGCCTATGATAATTAGAAAGTGTTAAAATACCCACCTTTTATTATAAAATATTGCTACGCAATTCTGAGTAACACTACAATTGATAACAATTCCTAATTCCACAATGCCTAACTAAAAAATTACGACAATTTTATATATACCTATATAAAGTAGTAGTAAATGTTGGTTTCTCTGTTTCCCTTGTAAATAGAAACCAAATTATGTGATTAAATATCCGTGTTATTTGTGTTTTTTTTTTTACAGCATTTGTAATGATTTAGGTAGGAAATAAAAATGTACCATTTAACTGACAAGATTATTGTTATACCTCTAATTTTACATTCTACTATTGTACTAATTACATCTAAGTGACATAATGACGATATCTGACATTAATGCTACTTATATATTTATTGTGACCTTGTGTTTCCGATTTATTTGACTTCTTATATGTGAGTCATAAGTAAAATATAACTATAAGACATTCAAAATTTAGGTTACCTAGACAGAATTAAAAATTGTGGTATGATTGCACTTGTTTTAACTTTTGTTTTCAGCGTTCAAAATTGATATGTTAGTAGAAATTTAGTAAAACGTTTTTACATAAAAATTGGTTGTCTGTAAAGTCGGTTTACGGACGATAGTTTAAAGTGACGTTATAACAAAACTTTGATGAAATGATTGCCAACTTTTATGAATAAAATTGAATCATTTTTATTAAATTATCACTATTCTGTATGGATACAAAGAAGGAGTGAAATGAAATCTACAATTTAATTGATACATTTACTTTTATTTGCACTCATTAATTCAAATATGTTTATTACTTCAACGAAGAGATTATTTTAACTATAACTTTTATACATGTTTGCTATTTAACTTCTTCCAATCTGTGTTATTCTGTTAAGGATAGGACGATGATAGGAAAAGTAGGAAACGAATGGGAGTGTTTCAAGTTTAATGTGCCTTGAAAATGTCAAATCTATGGTTGTTCCAATCGAGTGGAAGATAGATAGATGCGGCGCAAGCGTACAATGAGCGTAACGGGACACAGCGTAACGGGACAATGTGTGTAACGGGACACTTTTTCGTGCGTGCAGCCGGCGTTCATCTATTTATTAGACGTCACGTCAAAAAGTGAATAACACTGTGTATTATTGTTTTATTTCTAAACAAATTTAACTCAAATTATTGCGTACAACACGGTAATGTATTTTTTTTAATGTGTGAACTCTGGAGTGTGTGAAGTGTTTTCCCGCGGGCCGCCAGCCAAGCTTGTCTCTGTTCCGGCGGACTGTCATCAACACGGCCGGGTCTCTGCAGGGTGACGGAGAGGATGAAGGAGGAAGGAACAATGAGACGGTCGAGCAGAACTGGCAAAAGTGCGGTTATCAGCCCTGTACTGCGCATGCGCGGGTAGAACCCGCACATTCAGGGGGAGGGGGCACGCAGGCTGCCTTCGCGTGTCTAAAGCCGGCCAGGAGAGAGAAGAAACACAATGACCGCTGTTCCCAGCTACGCAGACACTTATACTGACCGGGCGGAGTGGTCGGGTAGTTGAATTCGATGGTTTTATTCACATTTTTGCCAAAACATAAATATTTGTTAGAGTAGTGATTTTTAGTGACTGAACCGCGCCCTTACGGGCGCTGGCAGCCGGGAGGAATGTCCTCGTGCCGTCGTGCAGGGGGGAGGGGGGAGGGCTGTTTGCACGGCCGTATCTGCGCACCTCTCCCTGTGGGAATCCAAACAAGAGGGAGCTGGCCGGGAGGAAACAGGAAGGACTGCCGGAGCGCTTCCGGTTACCCAGGAGGCCTCCCGGGGAAGCGCGCAGGCAGCTGCCGGCCGCGGGACTTCTCACGGTGCGGCGGCCGTGTTTGGACTGTCACCGGCTTTCCCACACCACCATGTTACCATGTTCAATACTCCTTCATATCGTTAAATAACGTATTTGACGTGACAACGTCTAATAAATCGATGAACGCCGGCTGCACGCACGAAAAAGCGTCCCGTAAAGCACATTGTCCCGTTACGCACATTGTCCCGTTACGCTCATTGTACGCTTGCGCCGCATCTATCTCTCTTACACTCGATTAGAACAACCATCGATTTGACTTTTTCGGGGCACATTAAACTTGAAACACTCTTATTCGTTTCCTACTTTTCCTATCATCGTCCTTTCCTTAACAGAATAAAGTTAAATAGCAAACATGTATAAAAGTTATAATTAAAATAACCTCTTCGTTAAAGTAATAAATATTTTTGAATGGAATGAGTGCAAATAAAAGTAAATTTATAAATTAAATTGTAGATTTCATTTCACTCCTTCTTTGTATCCATACAAAATAGTGATAATTCAATAAAAATGATTCAATTTTATTCATAAAAATATGCAATCATTTCATCAATGTTTTGTTGTTTTGTTATGACATTGTCACGTTAAACTTTCGTCCGTAAACCGACTTTACAGACAACTTTTATATATATATATATATATATATATATATATATATATATATATATATATAATGTTCGCAGGCTTTCACGGCCATTGTCTGAAGTAGCTTGGCTTCTGGGTTGTAGCCGCAACCGAGGCGAATAATAGGTAACTGCTCCCTGATGATGGCGACTGCAATATCGACCGAAACATCGGTGAATTATTTGCCAAGGACACGGCTACATCCCAGAAGCCAAGCTACTTAAGAACGTTTTTTATTTGTGAATTATAGTGATATAAATCGGGTTTATAAACAGTTTCAAGTGTATTTTTGTAATTGAGGTTACGTTCCCGTCTATGTAATTTATTTTCATTATAAATTATAACATTATAATTTAATATATAATTAAAACTTATCTCGATGTGATTTAGAAAAATCTGGACATTCCGTATTTTAATTTCTTCGTTGTAAATTGAATCTTCGTCTACTTGTAACTTTTTTTTTTCGATGGAGTAAATTTCACTTTCAGAAATAATGTCAACAATCTGTTCTGGAAAGCACTGCGGACAGTAGCGGCTGGTGAATTCGAATTATGGGTGTTCGCATATAGGTACGTTACTATCCGTTCATTTAAAATGGTTAAACAGAAGAAGACAAAATTGTATTTAGGTATACATTTCTTCGCCCACTGTGCGAATGTTTTACAATTGGGCTTCTGAGCACTAAAGTCTTGATCTGATTTTGGAACATTTCTGTTCTAATATGGCCATCGGAAACCCAAGCTAAAACGCTAGAAGGTTGTAAGTTGAACAATACTGGGAAGCCTTCTTTTCTCAGACGAGAGAGCCAAACACCCGATCGTGCATCTTCGGGGTTTTTATTTTTATTTTGGACAACTCATGATAACTAATGGTCAATTAGGTTAGGTTAGCTACATTATAAATACTTTCTAAAACATTGTGGACGGTTGATTTGGTTAGGATAGCTACATAAAAAATACTGTGAAATCATTTGAACGGTTTCCTAGCCATGGATAGCTACATATTAAAAAGTTATTTGCTAAGCAACCTTCGGGGAACTTCGGGTGTGGCTCTCTCGTCTTGTGAAATGAAGGCTTCCCAACAATACTTTGTTGTGGTTTTGCGCCAAGGGTATTTTGTAGAGCGAGAGTCGGTGCGGGGAGGCTGGGCTGATTGACAGGCTGGCAGGCGATGAACTCACGGGTCAGGCCGGCCGTGTTTGGGTAGACAAGCAGGCCGTGCGCTGACGATGTATTATCGGGGTGGTAAACGCACGGAGTAAAGGTCAGGGACGGGTAAATGTGGTGTGTGTTGCCGAGACGGTCTTGATTTGCTGTAACGAATGCACTCCTACGTAGTTCGCACTTCGGGCATGGTAACTGATTGGTTCCCCAGGTGTTTTTTTTTTGGCATAACCTTTCGGCCTACACACACACATTAAACGTTGCATAACATTTTTTAAATATATATATTTGAAATGCTTTTATTATTTAACAGTTAGGTTAATGACTTAAGGTCGCAATGACCCGTAAACAGGGTGTTTATAGCTGTAATAGCAGTGGTGGTGAAAAAATCTCGGGGCAATCACGAGGTCAAGGTGACTGAAATTCAAGATGGCATATTTGATGTTTATCGACGCTGGGGACGCACCACAACGCCGAACGTACAATAACGCCGAATACCATAACGCCGAATGTCCAAATTGACCACAACGCCGACAGCTAGAAAACTGCTGTGTACCACAACGCCGAATTACCACAACGCCGAAATACATTAACGCCGAAAAATGTCATTGCAGGACTGCCACAAAGGTTACGTTAGGTAAGGTTAGCACACAAATTGATTCAGTTGTTTTTCATTTTGCTCCTGTGGCCCCCCTTCCCCGCAAAATCATTTTTCGGCGTTATTGTACGTTCGGCGTTGTGGTAACGACCCGACGCTGCCGTCCGCGTCCTGAGTCGTGCACGTGCGTGTGCGCAGAGCCGCTGCCGGCCGAGGCGCCGCCCCCGCCGCCGCCTCCCCCGCGTCCCGCCGGCGCGCCGCCCCTCAAGCGGGGGCCGGGCCGCCCCCGGCTGCGGCCCGTGGGGCCGGCGCACCGCGGCGTGCGGGGTCCCTCCCGCCCCCGCAGGGCGCCCAAGCCGCTGCCCGTCCCGCTGCGCTCCGCCCCCGCCTTCGGCTTCTACACGCCGCCGCCCCCGCCGCCCCCAGCCGACTGAGGTGAGTATACCTTCAGGGATTATGTAAACCCCAAACTATAATATATATATTTATTTACAGAAAAATCCTAATTTTGAAATAAGGCGCCAGTAATGGTGATTGGCTGTAATGTTTTGACAAAATATGTTCTACTTGATAATTTAAAAATGTTCTCAACCAATATTTACTTTCTTGTTCCCACCACAACTAATTTTATCGGCCTGTCTGTATCTTCGCCATTTGTACCGCTCTCAGCCAGAACATTATTGTATCGGTCACCTTCTAAGCTTTCATATTTATTGCTCACTCGTCATTTAACAATACACGTATTTTGTTAATTTGTTACTGTGATTATGTTAATATAAAATGTTCTCAGAGCTACAGTTCCAAATGTCAACTATGTTGTAGTAACTGGTCATGTGCCGGTCACTTATTCAACTTTCCAGCTCCTCCTCAATTTATTGTTCTATAATCAAAGCTTAATTAATTATTTAATTCTACTGCTTCATTTAATGCCAATTCCAGTTATGATGGGCTCTCTCTCTCTCATGACTTTTCTCGCAGAGATTTAATTATTTTTATTATTTATTATAATTTGTTCATGGCATTTATGTCATTAAAAATGTCTCTAAATTTGTTTTCTTTCTTATCAAGGAATGGCATCTTGTCTGGATCAGTTCAACATCTAAAGCATCCTGTTTACGTTTGAATTCCACCATGAACTTAGCAAGAAGATAGAAGGCGTGAACAACATACTTGTGTTGTATGTGAGCTCTGAATCCAACAAATGCCGGTCCTCCCTTAACTTTCACTGTAAATACTCCAGTATTTTTATATATTCGATATTATCTGTACATAAGATGTTTCACAATATTGTTTAAAGTGTTTGTGATTTTAACTTCAAGAAATGTGAAGCACTGAGTTGACTTTATTTTCTTGTAGATTGTAAACTCTCAAACGATCAAGGCAAACATTGTCCGTTTCTCAAGCTATCAAGTCAAACTTGGCCTGTTTAACAGGGAGTGCAGTGGCGATTCGTGATTCGTGAAGGATGATGGTGTTTTAATCTCGGGCACTCTTTTTAACCATTATTTTCAAGTCATAAAAACCATTTTACTCCAAACTGAAAAAGACAGGAATCTAGATGACGAATAGTTTATGATTATCTGTGTTTTGAATTCATTGCTAATACAGATTTCATCGCTAAAACACACGTGATGAGAAATTACAAATAAATAGTTCATAGTAAAATATTAAAATGTAACTGTGTGAATCTAATAGGTTTAGTAATTTTTATTTCAGCGGTAATTAATATCTCCTGTCAATTTTTTCCGTAATTAAACTAATACAGTTACAAACAAGTTATTAAAATGTGATAGAAAATCATTTATGATGCAATCTGTACTCATTAGCTCCAGCTAAAATGCAGCGTAGGTACACGGAACAATTTGACTTTTAGTGGCACAAAATATTCCACAAATACCAGGAAACACCCAGAGAACCTTACAACTTAAGATGAATTGTACAGTTCGGGCCAAACGTCTTACGAACTGGGCTCCATACTTGGATGTATACTTGCTCGGAACGGACCGGCAATGCCAAATAGTAGGGGGGAGTCCTACAGAACCAAACAGTGCCAATTCAGCGTGGCCCGGTTACACTTCAACTATTCTAAAAACATAATTATTTCCTTTTTTCTAAGTTTACCTCACAGTTCCATCGCTCGTTAACACTTCACGGTCAACATATTTTGAACGGGTTTAGCACTCTAAGTAAATTTCCACGCCCAAGAAGATTTGTCATCCTCCTTGGATCCACCACACTGATAGTTTTAAGTTACACATTACACGATTAATGGTGATTGTTAACTGAGAGTATTTTTTTTCTCTCTTCAGGCACACAAATTCATTACAGCGTGCATTCATCATTTCAGCTCCGAACTGTGCGTGGTTCTATGTTGCTTAATTTAATTAAGTCCTACGCCACCAATGTGAAACTACTAACATGTCAAACATGGTAGTTACATGTACTGTTTATTTGTGCTGTCTCCCTCAGATGAAGTCTGGCTTAAGTAATATCTTCACTGCGTTAAATTTTAGAGAGTGTTTTGCCAAAATTATTAAAACGAAGAAAAAATTTGTGATTTTCAAGCGAAACAAGTGCACCGTATTAAGGCATAGCGAACCGCCACTGCCAGTACTTAGCTGTAGTTACTGTATCAATTAATTGTGCACTTACAAACTATGATCAATGTTACCATTATTGCAAAACTGCAGTGTTACATTCTTCTTTTTGTCAATAATAAAATTACTACTCTTAGTGCTTATTGTGATTTTGTAAAAATTTACTTAATTGCATAAAATATCTATATTCCAACATTATAAATCTTTTCACAGCACCAAGTCTAATGAGCATAGCTGATACACTGGTGGCAAATCTTTGAAGTAGTTTTAAAATTTTGTTTTGATTACAGACATTTTATGTAAATGTTCAAACTATTCTTGGTCAAATCTAATTGTGCGGTAGAAACCTATATATATTTTTCTTTCTTTCTAGAATTGGAAGACGAAAAACTTGTCTCATACAAATTTAATGTGTAATTTTCCTTTTGTTTTGTGAACAAATTTATTTTGTAGTCTGCTGTTTCAGTAAATGTGGACAGCAAATAATTTAGTACCGGCATGATATTCTGTTATTTTTGTTCTTAACTTTTTTAAATGTTTTTAGTGACGATTCTCCCTTTTTTTATCAGTTAATTCACTCCTTAATAATAAGAAAATTCTCATGAGACTCTAGCTTCTTGTCTTTTATTTTCTTACTTTGACTCAGTTTTCGTGTTGTATCAGCTAATCCTTTGTCCTCTTTGCACCAGTAACCTGTGTGTAAGGTGTTTTTATCATCAGTGGGTTGGCAGACTTCGTAAAGCTATGTTCACAAATCCTAAAACCATATTCTTACCAAATATGTTATGGTGGTATTAATTTTTGAGATTGCCAGCCTGTTTTTCGCAGTATCAAGAAATGCTGTAAATACTGATATAGTGATCATTATTGGGACAGTTAGTACCAGCTTTTTGTGGCATTTTTTGCTGATCTTGAAAGTACAAAATCATTGCTCGAAATTATCAATCATCTCACAAAATAAAATTAATAATGGAATCTACACTAGTGTGAACTGTGATTTTGTGGACATTACAGTGTATGCATAATGAACCAATAATGGATATTTAATAACATGGTGTTAATAAAGTTAATTTCTCTGTTTAAGTGTACCCACAACTTATTGTTTGACCATAGGAAAGTTTTTTTACTCTTAAATGTGGTTATTTGTAACTTGCATATTTATAAACTATTATTTATCTGTTAAGCGTTTAATGTACTAATGGTTAAGTTAAGTGCCTATATCTAACAAATATTTAACAAAAATTTAATAATTTAAGATATTTTCTTGTACCATAGATTTTGGTTATGAAAAGACAGGTAACTTTTGATGATAAGAGGTAGTACATAAGCTGATCAGTAATTTGCAGATATAAATCATGTTTCACAATTGATGGGCATATCTAGTTTGAAAACAAATGTGCCAGAATTAATTGGGTACATCCCATAGGTTTGTAGGAAAATAACTTGAAATCCAGGTTCTAGGAAAATTCTTTGTATGAATGGTCTGGAAGTCATTCCTGTGGTTCCAGGTATTCTTATAATGGTTATTTATTATCACTTAGCCTGTGTTTTCTTCCTGTAGTTTAATATAAGTTGCTCGAAGACAACAATATATGTTATATATACCAGAGTGTTTGTTATAATGAGTGATGGTGCTTTTGCTTACAATGGCTTCATAGGAAACATATGCGGTGTGTGATGTACAATGTGTAATTGGTGGCAGAGGGGTGTATCTAGTTTTCCTCTTGCCCTTCCAACAGCAACAAACTTACCAGGCATAATTTGTTTTGTACGCATGTGCATTATATGTTAAATTAATATAGAAATTTGCTGAGTTTCTTTTACCCTTGCTCAAACTCTCTCTTCTTTTTTTATACTCCTGGTCTATTTTTTTGTCATATTGGCGATAATAAAACCAATCTAAAAAATTTATGAAATTCTGAGTAGTAATCTCAGAAACGCGCACGTGGCATATGTTTCTGTGGCTTTGATGTCAGAACTAGGGCACTATACTGTCCAACCTGAGCCTGCATCTCTTCTTCCCCTCATGAAGGTTGCTCCTCCCAGTCATTCATTTATCATCCACAGCCTCTACTGCAGACTGAGTAAGAAACAGCTCCAATGGACAAACATGATCATTGATAATGAGCGTATTGTAACTACTCCCTTACCTTGCTTCAAGTCAACAAAGGGGATAATCTAAGAGATGAAAGAGAATGGTGAAAACAAAATAAACTAGAGAAATAAGTGAAGTTAGTTCTGAGCTTCTTACATAGATCTGTAAGCAAATTGCACCAACCACCAATGAAAAGATCTAACAGATTGGTGCATTTCCAAAATATTTTATTTCCAACAACATTACTCAACAGCTTATTAAATGCTTAGAGCACACTATTATTGTTTTCAGTAACTGCAAAAAAATACTATTTGTTTGTGTGTTCTAATAAGCGTGTTGGTTTTTAAAATGTCGCATATTTGAATTATTAAAAAGGTAACTTCACAGCAACTATTTTACACATCAATAAGTTGCAGCCACTATCTCAAACTATGACTCTCCACACTTTGTGTGTCACTGCTATGCACCACAGTAATACGTAAAATATTGTTAATATACAGAAAATCTTCACCTCCACGAAAAAGATCAACAAAGTAACAAATAAAATTATTAATACCATGGTATTGATCAAATGGATAAATAAGATATATGCTACTTTACAGTAATAATATGATCGCTACTGTGCCATATCCAGCTAATATAAACAGCATGCCACCTTCCATAAACTTGTATTTCACCAACAGAAACTGTTAAATCTTCCGTTAATTACTCAGTACATTATGACGATAACTCTTACGATGAAAACTTTTGTATAAGATGGCCATGGTCAAAACTCCGCGGAAAATGTGGACAAAAAGCCAGTACCACATCAAACTTGAAATTAAACACTTAGGCCCTACAGTAGCATAAGTCGTCTCATCAGAAGAAATGATCCTATCTTACAAGCCAACAACCCTGCTTGCTGCCTCGTAACAAGCGCACAGGGGAAAACGCTCGCTTTTCCAAACAGGCAGGATGCAGCCCATTTCCCCCAGCACAGGAAACCAGCAACGCCACTGCAGAATGGCGCCCGAAATAATTCGACTACTCTTGTCATGACCCTCCAAAACGATTAAAAAATCATGAAGCACTAGGAAAAAAATTTCGACTCTAGTAGATTCACTGCAGCAACACGAATCATACGACTCTTCGTTAGCACACAACTACCGGCCATAGAAGACCACTCTTAAACTCTCGCAGCAGACGTTCACAAACATTAAGGTTTTGTTACGATGTATAATGTGGGGAGAAATGGGTTCGTAAGGGATGGCCCAGTTATGATTTATTACAGTTTTATTGATTACTAATATTTACATTAATAATAAATAATTCTACTTAAAAATATCCTCAAATCACTCAATGTCTGTCAAGTTCCACAGTTCGCACTCCTCACTGGAGCTAGGCTCGGCAGTGGTTCGCCCCTTACCTCGCGCCTGTCCACACACACAGTCTCGCGCCACTCAGTCGCACTCTCACGATTCAGTCGAACTCCCCGTCTTGCCACTCTCAGGGAGGGGGTCTCTCACCCTCTTCGTCAATGTCACGCTTCTCTTCGCTCGGAATCCGCTCGGAACTCACGCGGAGGCCGACGTCGCGGCTTAAGTAGTCGTGGGTCGTCTTTCCAAAACCGACGAGAACAGCTGTGACGAGTCGCGTCATCCCGGGTCGACCCGACGCCCGAACAGTCCAGAAAAGCAGCGGCGGCCCGCGGAATTCTCCAGGCCGCCCAGCGATGGATAACAGCGCCGAGGTAGGACGACGCGCGGGGCGCGGAGGGGGAAAGGTGGTAGCGACGGCCCTTGTAATCCGGCCAGGCACGTGTGACATGCCTTACGTCAGTGAACGTCACGTGACTCAGGGCGTGACGCCGGTGGCCTGGCAGGGCCGCCAGCCAGCTCCGAACCTGGCGAGTGTCGCGGTCCTGTCCGCGTTCGTAACAGTATTTTTTTTGTGTCAGTTGCATAATTAATTCTACAGCACAGTAGAATCCCTGAAGAAATCAAACGGGTGAATCCCACTTCCCATCTCAAGGCTTGGATTGCAACAACAAACCCGCTCGCTACGCTCTCCTATTTTCCTCTCAAAAAACATGTTGCCAACTCCTCGCACGCACGCGGGGAAACTAAACCGCCAACCTCCGCCGCGCGCACAAAACAAAAAAATTCCCAAACAACTACCGCCGCCCGCGCGCAATCGCAGCGCAAGCACTGACACAGTGAAGTGCTGCTCTCAGGCGGCAGCGGCAGAAACAAGCACACCAACGTCAGCGCGTAGCACTGGCTCACTCGCCCCGGCAATGTGGCGGCGCTAGCAACGCTATAATATTAAAAAAAAACTCCCCCTTGAATCGAAAAGCTCTCGTGCTTGCAAAATTGTAACTCTGAAATGGGAATGATAAACACTATCCTGTGTATTTTTCTCTCTCCTCTTCGCCCCCCCCCCCCCTCCTTCCCCCAACTCAAAGCCCGCAGGAATCCTACAGATTTACACCCATGTTAGTAAATATTGTATGGTAGAATTATTTTTTATATTTACCTTTTATTTCACACTTTTTGTAGTCTGGCAGGTAGCTCCTCCCCCCTCCCCCTTTTCATATCCGTCCCTGTAAGGTGGCATGTACAATGTGGAATAGCCACTGCAGTCTCCTCACTTGACCTCACATAAATATTTTCATTGTAGTCTTCATTTGAGTAGTGGTGGTGGTGGTGGTGAATTGCTCACACCGTACTCCTCGCATATTTCTGGGTTCAAACACAGTCAAGACTTTTGGTTTATGAGATGGCCCTAAATATCCAACAGCTCGACATTTGGAAATTCATGCTTTGCCCATTCCCTCCCCTTTCCTTCCCACTCATAGCTATTGTAGCAGTGTTTTAAGTTGATCATTCTCAAAGCCCTCTGGGCCTCCAATGTTCACGTGAAAATTTTGATTTGTCTATGTACAACTTTCCTGTGTGTGGTTTGACATCATTGCTTTTCAACACATGTGGACAGCATATAGCAGAGTGCAAACAACATTTTGATAATACCTTGCAAATGTAAGTTGTTAAGGTACCTTAAATGAAATATGATCAGGAAAGGCATGGTAATCAGTCTCATATCTAGTTCTCCCACCTAGCATAGCTCCAACACTTTAGTTTCAAATAATTTCCCTGTAATTTTTTTTGACAAAATTGTTTTCAACCAATTATAGCACGTAGCATTACCTGACTGAACTGCTGAAGCTTTTGGGCTAAACAGTGAGAGATCAGGTTATGAAGTATTATGTATTTAGTTGTAAGAAAGTTATTATTATTTTTTTATTGTGTAGCAGTTAGATATCAAGGTAATGCACTAAACAAAATGCATACAACTGAATGTTATATTGGTTAGCTTGTAGTTTTTACTAATTGACTGTTTTTATTTTATGTCCATGGTATAGACAGCACCTGCTTTTAGAAATGGTATTTATTGCATTCAGTTTCAGGTAAAATCTTACAACTGTGATGTATGCGATCAAAACATGAAAGAATTTTTTTTGTTTATAACAGATCAAGATGATTTTCACATTATATATTCTTGTTATGAACTGTGGATTAACTTATTTTCACACTCAATACAGTTTAATCCGCTATTTTTTATTTATTTGTATATTGTGTTCATAAAATGAAGTTAGCAAATGAATGTATAGTGCTTAAGATTGAGTGAATGTTTTATATTTAATAATTATACTTGTTAAATGTATTAACATTCAAAGTATGCTAATGTTAAAATGGTGTATCATGATGTAACTAGAGGATCTTAATATAATATTGAGCTGTCAAGAATGTGATAACTCGAAAAAGCTAGTCACAAGTGCAAAGCTATGCCGCATCAAGGCTTATATTATTTCTCATTAAGTAAAAAGGTAACAATTTTGTTTAAGTAGTTGTAGGTTATTTGCTCATTAACTACTTATATTTAAATAACGTGATATTGTTTGACTCTCTATAGTAGTTAAGATGTTGATTACTGTCAATAAAATTGTACTTGTCTATATGTTAAATTTTAATTCATCTCAGTACATGTGGTATTATAGAAAGTTATTGTAACACAAGTACTTATATGTACTTTTTCCTGGCATTTGTGAAAATTTGGTTTAAATTTACACTAAGCAATTTAGTTATTTATTCAAAATTAACATTTTATAGCTTGGATGTTAGGTTTAGTTAGTATTCTTTTTCTCACAAGAATAACTTATTTTATAGAATATATTTTACTTTTCATAAATCATCAAACTGTGAACTAAAACAAAAAAAAAGTAATTTCTTTTCTGGTAAGCATTACCAAAAATATAGAAACTTCTTTGTTTTACCGGTACGAATATTTCACCATCTCGTAATTCTTCAAAATTTAATGTTCTTATAAATAAGGTAGATGTTGTAGCAGTAAAAATTATAATTTTTTGATCTTAGAATGTATTAAAACAATTAACTTTCTGGGAACATTGATATTGTGACAAGTGCCACTGATCACAAGTTAAGTTAAGTTTTATAATAATTAATTTTATGTTTTTGTCACGATTTCATTTAATGGGATTATTAGGGTTGGAAACTTGATCTCCGTACTAACGAGAACATTCTATTGACTCGGAGATTTTTATGTATATTTTTTGGTAAAGTTTAAGTTATTGTTTTATGGTTCTATTTTTAAATATTATCTTGTATTTAATTTTCCATGGGCAGCATATATATACATACTTGGGCATTCTTAAAGAAGTGTGAGAAAGTGAAAGACTGGAACTATTTTCATTGACGCGCTGTTGAAAAGACTGACAGTGACAGTGCCCACGTACCAGGAGCAGTCTTGTTTATGTGCGGAGGCGCAAACATTGTAAAATAAATTCATTTAAAAGTATTTTCAACTCAACTCCGCAAATATCTGGACTGCTACCCATATTTTCAGGATCGTGAGCCTTAAACAACAGCAGCAGAAAATTTAAGAAGGACCTAGCAATAGTAATACCTGAAATAACACAAACTAAA
This sequence comes from Bacillus rossius redtenbacheri, assembly GCF_032445375.1. NCBI lineage: Eukaryota > Metazoa > Arthropoda > Insecta > Phasmatodea > Bacillidae > Bacillus > Bacillus rossius. The sequence goes on along the minus strand of NW_026962010.1, from coordinate 10,847,897 downwards.
AAAGTTAAAGTATAACATATTGGTGCTTTTACGTTTTGTTAGCTTCGGCATTAAAAAGAAAATACCGTCCTCAACTTGCATGCATTTATATTTACAAAATTTGAAATCACAAAAAATATATATAAATTAGAACCTTTTTTACATTTAGAAAAAATTATCTGGCCAGATTTTTCATATTATGTAAATTACTTATACACACAACTACAAAGTAAAATATGTATGCACAAATTCAGTTAAATATGATGTCCTTTTCCTAATATTCCGTTAAAACGTTCCAATTTAAAGTCAGTCTCGTTGGGGCAGCCTACACGCAAATAAATTTAAACGGAACTTCAAAAAATTGTAACTTGCATATAAATAACCAAAGTTTGTTTCTCGTAAGTTTTCCGGCGCGGACTTCGCGTTTCTTAAGGTGCTGACGGACCGGTCATCGTTTACTCACGTGCACCACGCAATGTTATTTCTTGAAATCACCGTCACTAAAGTTCTACCAGCTGGTTACTTACACTGCAAGTCGCTGGCCGACGCCGGTAGCCTACAACTCACATAGTTTCGGTTCCCTACCACGATCGTGCAACTTCGGATTTCTCTCAAAAATTGAAATTAAAAAAATCGAAGGGTTAGGTTAGGTTAGGTTAGGTCAGGTCAGGTCAGTCACAACATGCTTGTTTTCATTGGAAACTTCTGATTTAGCGGCTGAAGTGGCGTTAATACCAAAACGCAAAACTTCGGAAATCTTCGGAAATTCTTGCAGGGAACCGAAACTACGTGAGTTGTAGGGCGTAAAATTGCAACACGGAATTATACCAATGCAGGCTGCAAGCACCCAGTTGCCTGGCTGCTACACAGACTTTCCTCATAGCAGCAGAAACACCTGGCTTGCAGTGTAACGAGAACATTGGTGCTACAGTTAACGAATTGCAGCCCGCTGACAAAGTCGGTGAAAATTTGCACAACATTTGAAATTACCGCGCGGTGCATTTCGCGGAAATATAATTTACGTCTTTAAAAGTTTCACGTCGACACTTTTAAATAAGCACCATCCTTTCGTTAAAAACCCGGTTAAACGTACAGCAACACCCGGAGTTATACACATCATGACATTAGTATTTTGCATGACGTTTTCTGCGCTAGCTCTCGCTTCGCGACCGCCCGAGCCAAGAGTGACTGGGCAGCCTTCTTTTCACAGACGAGAGAGCCAAACCTCCGATCGTGCATCTTCGGTTTTTTTTTTTGTTCATTGTAAATAAATATGGCGGTGTTGATAAAAGGATACTAATGGTCTATTAGGTTAGGTTAGCTACATTATAAATACTTTAAAACATTGTGGACGGTTGATTTGGTTAGGATAGCTACATTAAAGATACGGAAAAAAAAAACATGAACTTCGGGTTTTGGCTCTCTCGTCTGTGAAAATAAGGCTGCCCATAGTGACTTCTCTCCGCCTGTCTGCGGCTTGCCCGCCGTAGCACGCCGCTGTCGTGCGCCAAAGAAAATAGTCCCAGTCTTTCACTTTCTCGCATTTATTTGTGCATGCCCAAGTATGTTTAAGTATATATATGCTGCCCATGGAAAATTAAATATAAAATAATACTTAAAACTGGTACCATTAAAAATAACTTAAACTTTACTAAAAAATATACATTAAAATCTCCGAGTCTGTAGAATGTTCTCATTAATACGGCAATCAAGATGCCAACCGGATAAACTCATTAAATTAAATCGTGACATATATAAAATAAATTAATATAAAACTTAACTTAAAAATTAGCTTGAACTGTTGTTTTATTCGTGTGATCAGTGACATTGGTCACAATATTTATATCATGCAAGCGTGGCTCTAAATCTAGTACATTTTTAGGCACACACCATGTATGAAAGAATAATTCTGCAGTACCTATCTTGCCAACATAATATCAAAATAAAACTTTTATTTGTATGATAGATGAAATGTATGTTAAGTTTTGACTTGGGCAATTATTCGAAATGTGAATATCTTACTTTCGAAGTTACCGGTACTCTACCAAATATAGTTTTGTAGATTTTCCTGGCAATGTGGTTCACATTCACCACTTAAACCTTCCGTTGACTCATTTATACACATATCTATGTTATACTAGTTCTGTGAGTAGATAAAGCAGAATTTTGGCATTCACTCATGCTTATATGAGGGTTGGTAAATTCCATCGGGGAATGAGAACTGGTGTGGAGTAACTCAGGACAGCTGAACTTACAGGTCTCAGAAAGCCTGAGATACAGGTTTTTAATTCGGGACCCTGTTTGTTTTTCCCATTTTTGGTTTCACAGCAGAGTTTTCACTTAATATTTGTTTTGTCATAACTGTGTATAATTATGTTTACTTTTTTTAATAAATAATTTGAGGTAAAACTTATTCATTACTTGCATTAGGGTATTTTTCCTGACATTTAAATCCCAAAAGCTTGAGTAAAATTAGCATATGGGTTATGAAATTAATTCAAATAATGTAACACAAAAATAAGCAGTTGTGATTAAATAATATGCCTCAAAATATATCTAAATACATACCATATGACTAACTTTACTACCTTAATAATTGTTATGTCATTTTGTTTTAAATGTTGATACATATATAATTTTAAAATGTTTGCACTAATTGTGTTTTGCAATGCATTTTTTTTAACTTCCTAATACAGAAATTGTAATGTAAATTACGTTTAGGGAGGGACATGGTGAAAATGGCAAACAGTGCATATATAAGTATAATATTGCTAGTCAGATTCAATTGGTTGAAATTTTTTTTTATGTAGAGCATATGACTTGTGTGTTGTTTGCAGAAAATAAAATATTTTAAACATTAGGTGAGTGTTTTGTGTTGATTCATTTCAAAAAAGGAAATCCTTCCTAAATTTGTTGAGTTTAAAAAGGCCTTCTGCGATGTTACACAGCAACATTCCTTACACCAAATTATGTATCAACGTTTCAAACAAGTATTGATTCCTTGGGCCCCAAAGGCAATGTTGCTTCAAAGTTGAAAATGGCTGGCAATACAACTGCAACTATGCCACGTTGTAATGACGATTTAGTAATAATTGCGCTATGTGGACAATTAAATATTACCTACAATTAAAGCACCATTCTTAAAAGTTACATGTTGACATATGTTTTTTTTAAAGCAAAAATAGGTTTTTATCAATTGTACACTGTTTTCACTAAATTTTTAAAATGATTAATATATATGTTTTTGGTAATTGGCTATATTAAAAATATTAGAATACAAATCTTATATAGTTATCTACAATCGATAAAAACAAGTACCTAGTTATTACATTATCAATAAATTACATCAATAAATAATCACTGCGTAAGAGTCAAAACATGTGTCATTAGCAAAGGGTATGTGAAGTGTGAGAACCTTTTAAAAAAATTTGTTTTCTTATCAGATATTACCGCGTATCATAAGATACACTTATTAAGGGTGCATTTTGTAATTCTTCTGAAGCAGCTTGTATCTTTCTGCAGGGTTATCTCGTGTGATATTTAACACTAGTCTTCATCAGGAATCGTTCCATAGCTGGCCTTCTCTTGAATACAGTGGTGGCACTGGCATGCACCGGAAGCTTCTTTCCCTGAAAAATATTTTTGACTGTGCCTCTACTACACCAAGGAGTTCACCTCGATCATTCTATACGTCCTGGAATCCTGTAACGGCCGTAATGCTTCACCGTCGTCAGAGCGCTTTTGGATATTAACTGGCTCACGGCAGCTATACATCTTCCTGGTCTAGAACTTCGTACATCAACCTTCTCTTTTTTTCCCTTCGGTATTTTCCATTATCTCCCCCCCCCCCCCACCCCCTCGTAGAGAAACTTGCGATTTGACGATAAATTAATGGAGTTCAAACTGGCAGACGGAAAAAGTTGGGACGGGCGCAGGAACAGTAATAATAGAAATATCGTCGGGATATGTCCTGTGACGACTCTCCATAAAAAAGTATTGCTTGATCTCCTCTCTACGTCTTCCTCCCCTAGCGGTGTAGGGACACACAGTAGGACGAGGGTAAGGAGGAGGGGGAATTGATTTTTTTGGGGGGAAAAGGGGCGTATGAATAATCTCGCGACCATTTCATTCCTGGGGGAACCTTGGTGGAAGTAAATTGTTTTGCGTTACAGGAGCCAAAATATGTGTGACTTTTTCCTCTGGTTGTCCCAGACATCCCGTGCGGAATATCTTTTTTTTTTTTATTGACATCCTCAGCTACCCCCTCCCCCCCCCCCACGGATGTTTGTTGGTTGGGTGGAGGGGTGGTTTGAGGGAAGGGAGGGGGTCGGAGTTATGATTCCACGTCGTCCCAGATTGCCAGCGAGCGCCGAAGAAACACGGCGGGGAATCCCGTTTAAGGCTGCTGTGCACACAGTAGCGTTGGCGAGTGTAAGGCAACCCTGACTTTCTCATGGGACGTGGCACAGGTAAGTAGGTCTGCGTTCCAGCTGACCACAACACACGCTGGATATGTTAACGCAGTTGCTGAAAGGAGTGACTGTCACAGGTATCAGACTTGCTCGAACGCAGGGCACACAGACTTGTAAGTAAATCTCGCCCTGGAGAAGGAGCGCGGGTCACCCGCATCCCACAAGAGCGACCCGGCTTCAGTTCCGGGCGCGCGTCCAAGTGGGAGACGTGGCGGACGTTGCCATGGCTCCCATCATTTCCGTCAATGCTCTTTCCTAGTCTCATCACCACTCATGTGTGCAATTAACTTGTACTCTAATTTATTCATTTATTAAAATTGTGTCTGAAATACCAGTGTGGACGAAGCTTCGAATTATAGTGGATGGTTTAGGATTGGAATATAATACGTCCCAGTTGAATGGGGAGTCCTAAATCTTGAAACATAAAAAAAGCCTTAAAAGGCTATTTTAACACACTTCAGACGTCTTGAGAACTCGTTAACAAAACTATATGAAGCATACAGTTTTTTTAGTTAATTTTTTCTAGGCAAATGGTGAAAAAAAAATGGGGGGGGGGGGGAGGTAGCAATTCTCCATCGCCCCAAACTCGAGAATGCTCCTGGGAAATCACATATAAACCACTTCAAATTCGCCTTTTTCTGGATTAATATGGTCATAATCACACAATAAACAAGGAAGCAGAACCGACCATGTTTTGACATCCACCTCGGCCACGAATAACTGTTTATTGGTAGTGATTGGTGGTTGGAAGTAGGGTACTCGCATTTCTGTGCAACCTACGAAGTAAGATTCAAATTTAAATCAGTGGACAGGTATAGAAACCAACTTGGATAGGTCAGTTTTAAGGCTGCGACAATAATTGTAATCAATTACTGTATAAAAAATTGTATTCGATGAAGCATAGTAACGGCGCAATGCCTTGGTTTAAAAGTGATACCCAGCTACGAAATCATTGTGGTTAAATGACACAATTGTTTAGACTAATTTTGGTGTAAAATTGACGACAGTCGCCGCCCTGGGGCGACGTACCTAACTTATAGCTCTGTGGGCTGTTTGTGTCCCGCTTGTAGCATAGGTATTTTTAGGAATTTTCTTTTCAATGCTGCACCCCACTGGCATAATGCGAGTATGTTTGCAACCTTTTAAATAAACATGAATTTCTGACAGTCACAGAATAAAAAAAAATTATCAGGTGTCACTTTGGTTATTGTCAAACACACATGAATTTAAAATGGCGACTATCTTTCCCCCTCCTCCCCAAAATATGCCTCAGCGAAAAGCCTCCAAATAGCATGCGAACGTTAATTAGAGAGTATTATTCGAAAACTGCTGAAAGAAAATGTTGAAGCCTCCGTCTTCGGAGTTTGCTAAGACCACCGCGGCCTCTAACTAACCTGCCTATGCGCTCCCCTCTCTTTTTCGCTGGCAAACCCTTCGACCAGACGCCTCTAAGTAAATATGAAATGATCCATTCAAATACAAAGAAAGAATATAATGGGTGGGCAAGAGCGAGTATGAATGGATGTTTGAGGAACAGTCACCCACCCCCAACCAAGTAGCTACGCCAGCCTCGAAGATGACTCTCCAGGAGACGTTCTGTTGGAAAAGTCGTCGAACAGCCTTAAACCTACAAGAAAGGGGTATGGAAACTGAGTTCGGGGAAGTCGCGGGGGGATGATATAATTCCGTGGTGTAATTTATTGCACCACAATGGGGTGAGGGTGAGCGAAGGAGGTAGTTTGTGTGTGCGGAAGGGGGTGGCTTGGGAAAGACTGCGCCCCCTACAAATCTGTGTTTGGTCGATCGCCACTGGCACGAGTTGGTACACATCACCAGACTCACCCCCATCCTTTTTCTACCCTCATAATTTAATACAACCCAGGGGTTGGAAAGGGGGAGATGTTGGCGACAATTTACCGTCTTACCTTCTCCCCCTCGTCAAGACTTCATGCTGCCATATTTATTTATTTTTTATCCTTCGTGTTATGTCAGAGTTTACAATCGCCTAGGTATTTCGTGCACGCTTGAAGAATTCTCCAGGCAGATGCAGGCATGGCAGGTCTGTGATTTCGAAGCAGTTTCGCTCTGTGGTTTTACGGCGAATTCTCGGCCACGTTCACACTTTAACTTCTTGCACATGCGTGTATTCGGTTGGAATGTCATGTGAGTTGGTTAGTGCAAAGTAGGTCATGGCGGTATTAGTCTTTGGATGCTGCGTTTAATCTGAAGTTGAAGTCGACTGGTCAGCAATTGGATGGGAAGCCTATCGTTCACAGGGATGAGAGAGCCGCGCATGAACAGTTCCGAAGCTCTCCAAAGTTTGCGATAGCTCATAAAACAACACAATATTGCAAGGTTTTATAAATTTTACGATCATAGAGTATTTTAAATAACGTTAATGTAAGCTAACCTACCCTCCCAGAAAAAAATAGAATACTATTATTATGCATTACATTGACCGAACCTAACCTAACCTAACCTTTTACTTCAATAAACTTCGGAACTGTTCGGGTTGTGGTTGTGGCTTTCATCCCTGTGCTATCCAAAATGAACGCATCACACCCGCTGGCACCCTAGTACTTCAGGGGGGAGCTGAATTTTTGCCCCTTGGAAGGGCAGCCCTTCAGGATTTTTCTGACAGTAGTGTTTTTGAAAGGTTGTCTGAATTGTTGCCCCTTGGAAGGGCAGCCCATCAGGATTTTTCTGACAGTGGTGTTTTTGAAAGGTCTGAATTGTTGCCCCTTGGAAGGGCAGCCCTTCAGGATTTTTCTGACAGTAGTGTTTTTGAAAGGTTGTCTGAATTGTTGCCCCTTGGATGGGCAGCCCTTCAGGATTTTTCTGACATTGGTTAGTTTAGTTTAGGTTAGGTTAGGTTAGGTCACTTTACATACTAACCACTGTCAGAAAAATCCTGAAGGGCTGCCCATCCAAGGGGCAACAATGCAGACAACCTTTTAAAAACACTACTGTCAGAAAAATTCTGAAGGGCTGCCCTTCCAAGGGGCAGCATTTTAGTCGCCCCTACTTCAGGACTGCAGGTGCCGATCAACGTGACTGCAATTTGACAACACCGCAATCTCGCGAGCGTGTGAATGATGCAGGCTAGCCACCCCCGGCATACTTCAGTCCCTCGGCATCCGCCTGTCCGTGTCGGTTCCGCCAACCCCCGCAGCTAATTGGCGGCTGTCACTGGCTTCCATCACGCCGCCGGCTGCGACCGTTGGTCCCGCCGAGCAGGCGTCGGCAAGCGGGGCCGAACAATTATATCCATCGACTATTACTGAGGCTGGGTGTGTGGACTGCGCAAAGTACAACATGCAACGAACGCAAAGAAAACGATAACACTCCCCCCCTCCCCTCTTTTTTGACTACAACTTGAAACTGTAAATCCGCAGAAATCTTTCTTCATCGTGATTCTTTTCATGATTGATTTTTTTTCTTCTTTCACGAATCCGCGTTATATTCGTAATAAGTTTGACATAAAAGCGTATTTCGCTTTCAGTTTGTAAGTAGAAATTTATTGCGCGCGATAAAAAGAAAATCGTGGCCTTCTGCACACATTTCATTTTCATCTTTAAAGTTTTTCGAACATTTCAAGCCGAAATGCATGAATTTAAAAGTTGGCAATGTATTACGTTGCGTTTTCGCATTTTGCATAGTTTACAACCGGGTATGCATTTAAAAACGTTTATTGATCTTTAATTGCGTCTAGCGTTCCTTGTGCTCTTGCTTTGTTATATGTTAGCAAATAAGGCTCCTGTATAACATTAAAAAATTGTTTCACATTTCCATCATCAGTGACATATGTCAGAATGTTTGGTAATCACGCTATGCTCCGTATGGTTATAATTTGTAACGTGCTAATGTCTTCCGCAGTTTGAAGTGTGACGCCAGACCTGAACCTGGACGGTAAATTTCCTCAAACGGAAAATTCTCCGACTGGGCTGGAGGAAGGCCAAATAAGGAACATATGAATAAACATTCGGGGCTTTCGTTAGCATTTAATTAAGGTAACTAAGTAAATAAAATCGAAGTGTCTGTCTGCGATTTTAAAATTTTTATAACATGTTTCTGTTACAAAATTTGATATCTAAACCAAAAATCACTTAAATTGGTTGTATTTTTTTTTCTATCTGTATTTTTGTTTCGAATTGATTGAACTCAAAACAGCTTGTGTCATTGACTTGAAACTAAGAAAAGTTTCAGATAGTAACCCCAGGATTAATTTATTCTGTATTTAATTGTGGTTCCTCAAAAGATTTCGAAGATATAATAACTATATACAAAAAATTGATATCAATAGAGCATTAACAACGCGGAGTTATAACTTCGTTGCTTTTAATTTGATGAATAAATCCCATGCAATAACTTGAGACATTGTGGTGTCGTAAAGGTCGTTTAGCAAAAATTTTCAGTTAAGGATAGCTATACGCAGGAGGCAAATTAGTAGGATTCTAAAGAATGGCAACAAAAAAAAAAGGGGGGGGGGGGCACGGCTCAACAGTTTTGCACGTGGGTTTGAACCGACACAAGTCATCGCTGGGTAGGGTGTTTGATGTTGTATACTGCCCATATTTTGGCCTATGTTCATATAATAAGCAGAAAAAAAAATATACACAGAAAGTTTTCATAAAACATTTTTGACGTTTACGTTTATCAAACCCGATTCACAGTCACGATTTTGTAAGCCCCCCGTGATCTACGCCCGTGGCTAAACGGAGTGATTTTTACTAATTTTTTTTTTCCTTTTGTGCCTGCTGCTGAACGTTAAACTAAAAACGCAGGGGAGATTAGATGAAGCTTCAGCTTGATTGTGCATGCAATTAAAGAATAACTGTGCATGTGAGCTGAGCACGAGTAGCTAGTGTCACCACGGTGCTGCGCCTGCGGGAGAGGGGGGCTGGCCTGGTGCCGGCGGTGGAGACAATCGGGGACGCACCACAACGCCGAAATACCACAACTCCGAACGTACAATAACGCCGAATACCATCACGCCGAATGCCAAATTGACTACAACGCCGACAGCTAGAAAACTGCTGTGTACCACAACGCCGAATTACCACAACGCCGAAATACAGGACTGCCACAAAGGTTAGGTTAGGTAAGTTTAGCACACAAATTCATTCAGTTGTTTTTCATTTTGCTCCTGTGGCCCCCACTCCCCGCAGCAACATTTTTCGGTGTTACTGTATTTCGGCGTTGTGGTACACAGCAGTTTTCTAGCTGTCGGCGTTGCGGTCAATTCGGCAATTCGGCGTTGTGGTAACGACCCGAGACAACCCGGGGCACGCCTCCCCCAGTCGGGACGGCTGCGTCAGCCCCTCCGTGGCTCTGCAGCTCGCATCAGACTGCTCGGGCGGTGTTTGCTTCCGGTGAGGATCACGTGAGCGGGTCTTCCACTGCTCGCCGGTGATGTAACATCTGAGAAGCCCAAGATGTACATCAAGTTCTGTCCCTGCCCGAACACGCCCGAATATTCACCTTCGGCCAACCTCGGCATTTGTTTCATTTTCGCGCAGGAAAAATGAATTCAAATATTAAAAGTGGTCGGTTAGGTTAGCTACATTAAAACACTTTAAAACACTATGGACGGTTAGTTAGGTTAGTATAGCTACATTAAAATAAACAGAAATATATATATATATATATAAACGAACCGAGGTTGGCCGAAGGTGAATATTCGGGCGTGTTCGGGCAGGGACAGAACTTGATGTACATCTTGGGCTTCCCTGTAACGTCTAACCTCGCGTGTTCTCATGTTGTTGCAAACAAACTTATAACACGGAACTCGGACACGTAGAATTCTTTTAAAATAATGCCGAACCTGATTAATATACGAAAAGTATTAATTTTAGGGAAAAATGGAAAACACATTTTTTTTTTCCTTTTTTAAAACCTAACTATAATTCTTTTTAACAAGATGGTACTAATGATTTCTCAGTGCTAGCCGAACAATATGAGTACCGAACGCGCGCATGCAAATGTCTCAACGCCGAACATGAGAGACATTTCCCCCTGGACCGGAATTATCATTGGCTGCGTTTTTGAGGTTATACTTCTTTAGGCGCGTTGAGGCTGACATTTTAGTATGCACCAGAAATGCAATGATATAAGCGCGCATTACACAACGAAAAATTGACAAATTGAAAGTCCAATGGGTCGAATTTGTATTATTACGATTGTATTGCATTTTGTCTTACGTTTTTTTTAAACCTTATATTACGTTTTCCTGTTACTATTTTAGTTTACATATTATATTCCAGGGAATTTTCACAGCCTGGCACATGAAAGGACGTACATTGTAGCTGAAATACACAGCTGGCGGTTGACGACGCACACATCCAGAATGGAAACCGAATTGCAAAACACCAAATTGCCGATTATTTTTACATGTAATTTAGGTTCACACCTCATAGAATACACCAGTACTCCCCCAGGCATCTGGTCCCGTTACGGTGCAGACCTGGTTAGGAGAAAGATGGGTCTTTTACATGCCTGACACTGTTGCCAGTGCCCAACGTGGGTTTCGAAAACCGGGAAATAGATTCGCCATTTCCAATCGCGGCATGTTACTGGTGAGCGCACGGCTAGGTCGAGAGGTTGAGGAGACCCATCCCATTATTTTCACAGCGCGCCCGACCATCAAACGTGCATACCTAAAGAGGTTCGCTAGATCCTCGACGTACAGCACCTTCGAACACTTCAGAAGCGACGCCCAGCTCTCGCACGGCCGGTAAGAATCGAACAGTACATCCGCAGGCCGAGTATAACTCGTCATGTCACGCCGAGCTCCCGCCTCGCTGCTGTCCGCCACACACCAGCGTATTATCAGGCATGCCCATCAAGTGTGTATTACACTGATCACCACAATAAATAATGAAAATACCTAAAACCAAGGCAATAAAAAAATTAAAATAAACTAAAATGATAAATTAGCTTCTCACAGTCTTTAGAATGTGCTGGTGTTTTTTTTTTCACGATCATGTAACCAACCTTAGTAAAAGTTACAACTGAATTTACCAGGATTATAAACCAAATATCCAAACTAGATAAAAAATATTAGACAGTTAAGTAAAACCAAACATCATTAAAAAACTACAATAAGAGTGGACTTGAAAAAATAACCTGTAATAATTTTAATTGTAAAAGAGGAATAAACTGTGTACCAAAAACTGTCACATTCCACCACTTTCTAATTTATTTTTCTTATTTTAAATTCGATATTGTTCACCTGCGACACTTTTCAAAATAAAGGTAGCTGGTAGGAGAATCGTGAGTCAAAAGAGGGTAAAAGTTCATTAGCCTATATATCTTATTTGTTTGTACTTCTTGATGACACCGTATATTTTTTTACACTTTTACAGTCTTCAAAAGATCCACTGGGTACAGAAAAATAAATTTAAGAAACTTCGAAAATTCGAATATGTGTGTGTTGACTCGTGTTCTTGTTCGATTTTAGCTATGATCGTAAGTGATAAAGTGACAATTAGAAGCAAATTTCTTCTAACACAACATATTGATTGGGACTGTCGGTGTGGCATGATGAAACTGCCGCCTCAGCGGCAACTCGAGTTTCACTGTAAATAGTAACGAGACACCGCTCAGGTCCCGACCCAGCCAGAGGAACTGAACAGTTGAGAGCAAGGGCGCCCATATGAAAGTTTTTAAAGGAGATGGGGGGGGGGGGCAGAATTTGTAGGGGGAGGGGGGGCAAACCATCACAAATGACAAAAAAAATTGCCAAAATAGGCCTTAAAGGACTCAAAAATTTGCCCAAAATGCTCAAGAACACCTAATTTTTTTCTTTTCCTGAAGACCCACCCTGCCCATAGGCATGGGCGCCCTTGGTAGAGAGCCTGGACTGCTGCTGCTGTGGCCCACAGCGAGTGGACTGGCGAGTGGACTGGCGAGTGGACTGGGGAGCACTACCGCGTCCTCTCCTGCTGTCGTGTCTGGCAGTCGTAAAGTCCCGAGACTTGATTGGCGCCGCTGCTTTAATGACGCAGCGCCGTCGGGAAATTTACGGCACGTGTTTGCAGTTCGAAGGAAGGAAGGAAGGCTCGCGATGCAAAAAATTCCAAATGCGAGGCTCGTAATTGTCAACGGCAAAGGCTAATTAAAGTATCAAGACGTCAGCGTGTGGTCTCCAAGCTCGACCTGAAATTGCCTTGTTGGCATTTGTGTATTCCTTAGATGAAGATTCGCGGGGGGGAAGGGAAGTAGGGGTGGCGTGGTTTTTCGAATGATTTATGAAGAATACACACCACTGAAATAAATATCTCTTATTCATTTTGCCGTTATTTACTGCGACGAACCCTCTGGTTATTAAAGGGAGACCACTTACTTTACGTCTGAGGTTGTCCACATGTTAAGGCCCCCGTCTACCTGAGCACAAATGCACACAGATTCGAAAAAAAGAAAAAGAAAAAAACGCAATTTGAAAACTGCTTAAGAATTCCCTGTGTCATCTGTTTGCAAAAAAAAAAAAAGCATTTAAGAATGAGGGTGGGTGATTAGTTCTGTTTCGGTATTTAGTTTTTAAAGTGTATTTTTAGGAGAGTGTGAAAGGCCAGCACTCGAGGGCCAACCCTGGGTCAGGGGAGCGAGTGGCCCAGCCTCAGTGCTGGCTCGGCGGTCACGTGACCAGCCCTCTCGCCGGCTGCCAACTGGGGCGGTGCTGGCCCGGAGACCCCCGGAAAGGCACCGTCGGCGGAGGCACAGCTGGGAGCGCGCCCCACTGGCCGGCGGCCAGGCGCCACCCCTCCCCCCCACCCATTGTAGCCCTTACACCCAGTTACTGTCAGTGAAACTCCGACACGGATTACCAATAGATAGAGGCCGGAAAATTTCGCGGGTTCAATGACTTCTAGGATGAACTCCACAGTTCTACGTACACTCGGTCAAATGTCACCCACTCATTGGCTGCTGTGTTTTGAGACGCCTGTGATTCGATAAAACTTTGGTCGGGTGTTTCTCATTGGCCCAGAGTCATCCAGGTGAGTTGTGAGCCAATGGCAGAGGCAGCACTGAGGTATAACTATTTGTATTTTAGCCTATCGCGAAATGAACCCGCGAATTTTTCCGGTCTCTACCAATAGCAAAAATGTATTCACGATTCAAACACGCTCGGTTATAACACATTTAGATACGTACTATGTATTATGAAAAATTACTGATACTGTTCTGTACTTACATATTGACAAATTCCTTGTGTTGTCCAGGTATTGAACACACTTTCTCACTCCCGTGAGTTTTCCCTGTTTCCCAGATTTTCCCAGGGATATTAGATACAGCGTGTCTCATCCTTAGAGCGTGCAGTGGGGTCGTTACCACAACGCCTAAATACCACAACGCTGAACGTACAACAACGCCGAATACCATAACGCCGAATGCCAAATTGACTGCAACGCCGACAGCTAGAAAACTGCTGTGTACCACAACGCTGAAATACAGTAACGCCGAAAAATGTTGCTGCGGGGGCGGGGGGGGGGGGGCACAGGAGCAAAATTAAAAACAACTGAATGAATTTGTGTGTGTTTCTTGTAACGCCCCTCGTGCCTCAAAATAGAATTACTTTAAATTAATTAACGAAGCCTTGGAAACATGCTGGAAAAAAAATTAGTTAAATAAATTGATTTACCAGAGGCGACACAAGGTGGGGAAAACACAAAATTTAGGAACTTCCTGTAACAAGCAAGGAGGAAGTTGGTGTGGATCGTTAAAATCAATAAATAAAAACTACACGATTAACTTGATCTATAGTTTCCTTGTTTTATTTGCCCTGAAGAATTATCTTGTTTGGATTATTTTACACACACAAGGTTTTAACAAGTTTCAAAGATTAACAAAAGGAAAAACGAAAATGGGGCCGGCCCACGAATCTTTAAACACTTTACATTCTTAGTTTGACATATAAACATTTGCATTATAAGTTTCACCCCCAAAGTTGTATGGATCCGATGATTACATTGATAATTAGTTCTATTCGCTCTACATTTTCTTGAGAAAAACACTGGTCGCTGGTGGTTTGGTCATCCGCTTAAAATAGTTCGTAGCTAGGTAAAATGTTGAATTTACATTACCACCCGGGGTCTTCAAACGATCACGTCGGGTAGTAGAAGCGTTTCTTCTAATGTGACCCACGGAACAGAAGGGGGGGGGGGGGGGCACGAGATGAGAGCAATCAATCTCTCCCCGTCATCGAACCCTGTCTGCAACAGTCCAAATCAAACCTGATTAGAACTTGTATACAGGCAGTCTATGGGGCAGAAAATGCCCAAAGAAATTTAAGGGAAAAAAGGGGGGGGTCGCGAATTATCACTCACCAAAACAGGGGAGTTGCCCAGCACGCTGCCATCGTGGAGTCAGCCAGGGTCTGGAGCTCGCGAATAGCGCAGCAGGACGCGGATGATTTCTTCATTATTAAATTTAAAAGAGAAAAATTTCTAAGGCAAATAACTAAACTATGCAGACAGACTAATCTACTAGAATTAATTTGAGGGATAGCATCCCTTATACGAAGCGACTACATAGTCGTTAGTGGTCTATTGAAGTCTTGCCGATTCGCCGATACTCGATGGAGGTCTGTCTGCAGACGCGACGCGAGTTGGTCTGTGTCGCGGGAAGCCGCGTCTCGTAATTAAAAGTGCCCACCGGCTCTAACGGGTGGAAGGGGGGGGGGGTGTCTGGGCCGCCGAAAAATACCGAAGTTGCCCGAATGCGGGCGGAGAAAAAACTCTAGCAGGAGTCTTGAAGTTGGCCACACTGGGCGACCGTAGAGAACTCTGTCGGAGCAGGTCTGAGTTGAAAACAATCGACTCGACCACGGCGTCCATATAACTCAAGGCAAAGCAGGTGCTGCTCTCTGGCGCCCTAGCGGGAAGGCAAGCGGAGAAGTTCGCGACTCGGTCGCTAGGTGGCTCTTGCGATCAGTTTTGGCACACTCGTTTTTTGCGGGTAGACCTTGAGAACGGTCACCGGTGTCCAGGGGGTTACGACCGGTCATTGGTCTTACTTGGAACTGAGAAGGGGGGGAGGTGGGGTAAGGTGCAACGCTGATGGGAAACTACGCCCCGTCGTGGCTGCAGAGGGGCGAACACAATACTAATACGTGATGAAAAACGCGAATCTCAGCTCGTCTCTGCGAACTGGTCGCCTGCAAGCTACAGGCTTGCCTATGCAGTTAGGGTCACGAAGAGAAATAATATTACAGGCTTGAGGCGTGACTGAAGGCGGGGGTAATGGTAAGCGGTCTGCCAGTCAGGGGTTAGGCCAGCAAAATATCCGATACGCCGATGGGAAAGGGGCTTCAGGGCACTGAGACAAAGTTTAACTCAGAGGAGTACACCAGACTAACAAATTAAAATTACACTATAGTAGAGCAAATAAAATTTCTACACCAAAAATTTAAAATCCTAATAAAAATTTAAAATATATCGTGTCGAATTTACTAATTAACGGCACATACTTCCCCCCTGAAAGACGGAGTCAGGGTGGACCACTTGGGCCACCAAAAACCTGGGTTCCAGAAACTTACCCTGTACCAGGATCTACTGTAGTAAACTACTTAGAATGGCTAACAATTCTTAAGGCTAAAACTTACAGATAACTTATTGAATTAGGGGCGCCCCTTTAAACTAGACAACTTAGCGTAACACTTCTTTACTTAAATATCTTATAAACTAGTACCATGGATTTTTTTTTATATTACTTATAATTATTACCTAGGTTTTTTGTATCAACACGTTGGTTGAGTATGGCATGCCGTAGTAGGAACGCTGTTCCTTGTATAAAGAAACACAGTGAAGAGTGCCCTCATTTTAGGTTGGGGTGCACTTTCTTCAACTGAGAAATGTGTGCGCGCGCGCGATATTCGCCGGAGCTAGGGTCGGCAAACGCGACCGTGATCGGCGTGAGGTATCGCTGGATCTGCCAGGGGCCATTCCAACGATATGAAAGCTTGGCTGACCTCTTGTCGATCGCCTTGCTGAGTGTGTGTGCTCTGCACAACACCAAATCTCCTACTCTGTAGGGATTGGGATAGCGTTTCTTGTTATATTTTTGCCTGCTTGCCTCGTGGGCCAAGTTCAGGTTTTTACGAGCTCTACTCCAGACTTCCTTAATGTTCCTGGGGTCGTCTGGCAGTAACTCTTTTAACGTCCATTGATTAGAGAGTGGGGTGTTGGGCTGGTATGTAAACATGAGTTCAAACGGTGTTGTTTTGTGACTTTCATATCTGGCGGAATTGAAAGCCATTTGCAACCACACGAGATTGGAATCCCACCTATCCTGCGAGTTCGCATGGAATGCTATTAAGGCAGACCGGAGGTTTCGGTTGAAACGCTCCGCATGCGAAGGCTGGGGGTAGTAGGGAGTCGTGGTCACGTGCTGAATCCCGTGTGAAAAACACATGTTTTTGAACTGAGTCGATTTAAAGTTTGTGGCATTATCGGAGACGATAATGGAAGGTACTCCGGATATTTTGAAAATATAATTTTGGAGGGCTCGAATGGTGATTTCGGCCGTGGCTCTTCTAACAGGGATTAGCCACACAAATTTTGAGAATGCATCTACGCATACTAGAAGCATCTAATTTCCGTCTTTTGACCTTGGGAAGGGTCCCACAAAATCTATGAAAAGCTTTTGCATGGTCCTTTCGGCCACGTCAGAGCTTAAATAGCCGAACTGGGTCTGCTGCGCAGGTTTACTCAATGCACATAATTTGCACAATTTCACCCTTTGCGTTATATCCTTGTGCATTCCGTCCCAGATAAAATTCCTGCGAATGTTTTCAATTGTTTTGAAAATTCCTAAGTGTGCGCCCAAAGGTGACGAGTGGTAATATTGAAAAACCATGTCCCTAAGATTCTGAGGTAGGGCTATTCTGAAATTTTTTGCTTGTTGTGTCCTTCGGTAAAGTATGCCTTTTGAAAGTTTGTAATATTTTGGGGGTGAGCCTGATTTTATTTGGTTAATTATGTCGGACAATTGTGGGTCAGAATTTTGATTTGATTGTATGTCGGAAAATGCTAGAGGAAAATCTGTTAACAATGCGTGGCAGGACATAGGATTGTTTTCCTGAATCTCGGAGTTGGAAGGATTCTCGAACATTCGAGAAAGAGTATCTGCCACGATGTTCTGTGAACCACGAATATGTTGGATTTTAAATTTCAGAGAAGCAATCTTGACAATCCAGCGTCCTAATTTACCTAATTGCTTGGGATGAGCCAAAAGCCAAGCAAGGGCCTGATTATCGGTTTCCAGCAGAAATTCTTTATGTTACAAATAGGGCCGGAACTTGTCTATGCCGAAAACTACAGCGAGGCACTCGAGTTCATACACCGAAGAGGCTTTTCTTTCTTGGTGCGTTAAGGTGCGGGAGGCGAAAGCTATAGGCTGCCTGCAGCCATCGAATTCTTTTGACAACACGGCCCCAATGGCCACACTGGATGCATCGGTTTGCAAAATAAAAGGTTTACTGAAATCAGCCATTCTAAGTACTGGAGGGCTCGCTATTGCATGTTTTAGAAAATCAAAAGCTTTGTCCTGTTCTGGACCCCAATTGAAAACGGAATGTTTTTTACGTAGAGCATTCAGTGGTGCTGCATGCTCAGCAAAATTAGGTATGAATTTGGCGTAAAAATTTGCCATGCCAATAAACTTGGAAATGCCCTTAGCATCTTTAGGGGGTTGGAAATCCTTTATCGCTTGTGTGCGATTAGGGTCAATGGTTACTCCTCGACATGAAATCAGGTGTCCGAGAAAAGAAATTTCCTGCACTGCAAATTTCACCTTCTTTGTATTAACAGTGAGGCCGGATTTACGTAGTCGCTTAAGGACTTCTTGCAAATGAGCCATATGCTCTTCAAAAGATTCTGAGTAAACAACGACGTCATCAAGATAATTAAAAACAAATTTGAATTTCAGGTCGCCGAAAATTTGGTCTAGAAGGCGTGTTAACACTTGGGCGCCTGTGGCTAGGCCAAAGGGTACTACCTTGTATTGATACAGATTCCACGGAACGCAGAAACTTGTGACGTGTTTTGACTCTGGTGTTAGTGGTATTTGATGATAGGCCGAATTTAGGTCGAACACACTGAAAAATTTGGCTTTACTAAACCAGTGACATGCCGAATTTAGGTCTGGTAATGGCGTCATCTCTACTTCAATTTGCCGATTTACGCGGCGGAAATCGACCACCATGCGGTGACCTTGGCCTTGGTCCTTGGGTACTAAAAATGCCGGGGAGGCGAAACTGGAAGTGGAAGGTTCGATAACATCTTTGTCCAATAAATTTTGTATGTGATCCCGCATTATCTGCATTTTAGGTCCTAATAATTGATAAGGGTGACACCTAACTGGGGTTTTGTCCAAAAGCTTAATTTCATATTGGGTGAGATGGGTGCGCCCTAATTTTTCACTCAAAACGTCGGGAAAGTTACTGCATAACTTCTCTATTTCTCGTTTCTGTTCAAAATTAAGATGGGTTAGTGAAATGTTATTATCACCTTTAGCCTCTGTGTGAAAGGCATCTACTTTGCTCTGACATTTTGCGTCCGGTGACACAAAAGAAACAAAAACTTGGTTGTTAAATTTAAAGTGAACTCTTCGTGCTTTCAAATCAATTATCATGCCTGTTTTTGCAATAAAATCGGAACCAAAAATTAAATCTGTGGCCAAATCATCTGCTACTAAGAATGGGAAAGACCAAGAAAACAAATCGATTTTTACTTTAACAAAAACAATACGATTTACCTTCAAAGGCTGTTCAGCAGCTGTAAAACACTTTATTTTTATTGGCTCTACCTTTTGAATCAAACGGTCTTGTTGTAATTTCCTGAATAGCTGGCCTGACACGAATGATCGCACGGATCCGGTATCTATTAGGCCTGGAACTTCTTGTTTTCCAATTCTTGTGTTGGCGTAGGGCAAAACTGTGGGTATATTAGCTAGAATATTATGACATGTTCTTTTGTCCGTGGTTCGCGGACAATTACATTGTCTGCACATAGGCCTAAACGTGTTACAGTTTTCCGTTTGCTTGTCTTGACGAGCTTTGTCTTTCTTAGCTCGCCTTTGTTTCTGTTTTCTTCTTTTGTTTTTTTCTCTGTGTGGGGAAGCGGTGTTTTGTTGAACTTTTTGTTCATGATTTTTATTAGGGCCTTGGTGAAGGGAAAAATTTCTAATGGTCGGTTGGGTGGCTGGCTCAGAAAAATTTTTTTCTGGCCAGCGGTTTACACGTTTTTTGGATTCTGAGAATTTTGATAGTTTGGACGATAGTTTTTTGCGCGACACTGTTCAATGTAGTGCCCGGGTTTTTTGCAGTACCTGCAGACAGGTATCCGTTCATCTTTATTTTGAGGCTTAGCGACTTGTTCATTGCTGTTTTTGTGTTGCGAATTTTTGTTATAATACTGCTGTTTATTTTCTGTTATTCTGGTATTGTTGTGGGCGTAGACATTAGCTTCTCTATTTCGCTGGTGGTCTGCGTATTCTACATTTGTGTTGGAGATGCACAAGCGATCAAGCTCGGCAAAATTTTGTGGTCGGGCCTGAAAAACTGCCCGCGATCGTTCCTGCGGATTAATTCCATCGAGGATGTTTGAGACTATCTCACTCTCAGATACTCGCAACCGAAGAATTTGAGCGGCTAGTTTGATGTCTGCTATGTAATTAGGCAAGGCTTCATTTCTTTGTTGTAGCCTGTTGTACCATTCCAACCTGATGTTGGTCATCAAACGGGCTGGAATAAAATAATTTAGAATGTCCTCATGAAATTGGTCAAAAGAATAATTTTGCTCAATGGCGAGCGTCGCTCGCTCAAGGGTGTTTGTGTAAAGGGGAAAATAACTTCTAGGAGTTCCCTGTCTGGAAGGTTTGCCTTTGGTTTGATTTTGAACAAATTCTTTAGGAAGTCGATTAGGCTCCTGGGCTCCAACCCTGTGGTTTCCTTAAAATTAGCCAGCAGTCTTTCAACGGGATTTGGTATCTTGGCGTAAAAACTACCTCCAGTTGTCTGATTGAAGGTAGGAACCACAGGTACTGGGTTCGGTGCTAAATTAGAGGCGTGAGGTGTGACTGGTGGAGGTTGAGTTGAGTTTTGAAGTTGGTATACCTGCGGGCCCAATGACAGGTATGTGGTGGCGGGGCTGGAGTAAGGAAGTTGTGATTCTATCCTGCCACCAGGGTGCACAGGGGCTGGTTGTGGTAGGTATATGGGTTGGGGCATGTAAACAGGATGAGCTGGGAGCGAATGCATAGGATAGGCGAAGGTGACATTGGGGCTCGGGTGAGTACCAGTCGCCATGACAGTCGCAGATGGAAAATGAGATGGTGTGAATGTCGAAATCAATGCCCGGCGACGTGATGTCGAAATCGGAGTTCGTACTCCAGCTCGTCACGGAGGAGATACTCCGGCGTGAGCATTGCGTCCCTTTCGTAGGTGGAGCTTGGTCCAGTCTTACGAGGACAGCAAAACATATACACAAAATTAACGTTGATTGGCCAACCAACAAAGACTTAAAACTATGGTTGAAACAGTACAATTAAATTCTACACAAGACACTCTTAATTTAACTTAGCTTAATAATATCGTAGTTGCTCCGACGGGTCGGAAGTATGTGCCCAGAATAATGAAAAATATATTAGTTTAGTCAACATTAATTTGGTACTTCTGCTGCTCGAGAAAAGAAAAGAACAAGGCCACGGCGGGCGGACAGTGGTCTGTGAAGGTCGTGCAGAACGCACGGGGCGGTGAACAGAACTCGACGCGACCACACGCGCCGTGAGAGATAAGCAGCGCGCAGTGACGGGGGAGGGGTGGCTACGACCTTGTCAACAGCACGTTCCGGGACTCTCGGTGGGGGGGACAGCTGGCTGGCTGCCGGACGTCTCGCGCGCTCGGCGCTAGCCTAAGTCCAAACGGAAATTTAACTCAAGATAAATTTAAAAATTTAACTCATTATAACTAGGGTGTGTACCAGCGATCAGTTTACAATATCATTACAAAATTGTTTTGTACTTTTATTTTTATTTTAGATATGCTTATATTATTCAAGTATGCCTATAGATCAAGGAAACCACGCTCTGCTACCAAGTTGTTGTGCCCCTCGTGCCTCAAAATAGAATTACTTTAAATTAATTAACGAAGCCTTGGAAACATGCTGGAAAAAAAATTAGTTAAATAAATTGATTTACCAGAGGCGACACAAGGTGGGGAACACACAAAATTTAGGAACTTCCTGTAACAAGCAAGGAGGAAATTGGTGTGGATCGTTAAAATCAATAAATAAAAACTACACGATTAACTTGATCTATAGTTTCCTTGTTTTATTTGCCCTGAAGAATTATCTTGTTTGGATTATTTTACACACACAAGGTTTTAACAAGTTTCAAAGATTAACAAAAGGAAAAACGAAAATGGGGCCGGCCCACGAATCTTTAAACACTTTACATTCTTAGTTTGACATATAAACATTTGCATTATAAGTTTCACCCCCAAAGTTGTATGGATCCGATGATTACATTGATAATTAGTTCTATTCGCTCTACATTTTCTTGAGAAAAACACTGGTCGCTGGTGGTTTGGTCATCCGCTTAAAATAGTTCGTAGCTAGGTAAGGGGGAAATGTTGAATTTACATTACCACCCGGGGTCTTCAAACGATCACGTCGGGTAGTAGAAGCGTTTCTTCTAATGTGACCCACGGAACAGAAGGGGGGGGGGGGGTGGGCACGAGATGAGAGCAATCAATCTCTCCCCGTCATCGAACCCTGTCTGCAACAGTCCAAATCAAACCTGATTAGAACTTGTATACAGGCAGTCTATGGGGCAGAAAATGCCCAAAGAAATTTAAGGGAAAAAAGGGGGGGTCGCGAATTATCACTCACCAAAACAGGGGAGTTGCCCAGCACGCTGCCATCGTGGAGTCAGCCAGGGTCTGGAGCTCGCGAATAGCGCGGCAGGACGCGGATGATTTCTTCATTATTAAATTTAAAAGAGAAAAATTTCTAAGGCAAATAACTAAACTATGCAGACAGACTAATCTACTAGAATTAATTTAAAGGAATGGCATCACTTATACGAAGCGACTACATAGTCGTTAGCGGTCGGATGAAGTCTTGCCGATTCGCCGATACTCGATGGAGGTCTGTCTGCAGACGCGACGCGAGTTGGTCTATGTCGCGGGAAGCCGCGTCTCGTAATTAAAAGTGCCCACCGGCTCTAACGGGTGGAAGGGGGGGGTGTCTGGGCCGCCGAAAAATACCGAAGTTGCCCGAATGCGGGCGGAGAAAAAACTCTAGCAGGAGTCTTGAAGTTGGCCACACTGGGCGACCGTAGAGAACTCTGTCGGAGCAGGTCTGAGTTGAAAACAATCGACTCGACCACGGTGTCCATATAACTCAAGGCAAAGCAGGTGCTGCTCTCTGGCGCCCTAGCGGGCAGGCAAGCGGAGAAGTTCGCGACTCGGTCGCTAGGTGGCTCTTGCGATCAGTTTTGGCGCACTCGTTTTTTGCGGGTAGACCTTGAGAACGGTCACCGGTGTCCAGGGGGTTACGACCGGTCATTGGTCTTACTTGGAACTGAGAAGGGGGGGAGGTGGGGTAAGGTGCAACGCTGATGGGAAACTACGCCCCGTCGTGGCTGCAGAGGGGCGAACACAATACTAATACGTGATGAAAAACGCGAATCTCAGCTCGTCTCTGCGAACTGGTCGCCTGCAAGCTACAGGCTTGCCTATGCAGTTAGGGTCACGAAGAGAAATAATATTACAGGCTTGAGGCGTGACTGAAGGCGGGGGTAATGGTAAGCGGTCTGCCAGTCAGGGGTTAGGCCAGCAAAATATCCGATACGCCGATGGGAAAGGGGCTTCAGGGCACTGAGACAAAGTTTAACTCAGAGGAGTACACCAGACTAACAAATTAAAATTACACTATAGTAGAGCAAATAAAATTTCTACACCAAAAATTTAAAATCCTAATAAAAATTTAAAATATATCGTGTCGAATTTACTAATTAACGGCACATTCTTAAATGTATCTTAACGCCGAAATACCACAACCTTACCTAACTTAGGCTAGCCTAACCTAGCCTAACCTAACCTAACATAACCTAACTTAACCTTTGTGGCAGTCCTGCAATGACATTTTTCGGCTTTAATGTATTTCGGCGTTGTGGTACACAGCAGTTTTCTAGCTGTCGTCGTTGTAGTCAATTTGGCATTCGGCGTTATTGTACCTTCGGCGTTGTGGTATTTCGACGTTGTGGTGTGTCCCCCGTGCAGTAGTGTAGAGCTTAACGGGATAATACCAACCCCCACTGCAAAAAAAATTAAAAGAACTCATTTACATGTACGTAGAACCGTGATATTTCGCAGATTCTTTTCACACCAGGCTAGACTCAACTGTGGTATACATATATTCGAGCCAATATAGCGTGCTTATTGGTGCCTACCATAGCCTCTCACCATTTCGACTAGCTTGCACATAATTCTTCCTGTTATTAGTGACTCGTTCACTCAACGTAGCAATCGCTTTGTTCATGGTAGCTTTAGGAAAATGCTACCCTGAAGTTGGCGAATGTTTTACACTGACTATGTTTATTTCACATTTCTGTCTATTGAACTAGAAATAAATCACCAAATTTTGGTTTATAGAAATTAGTTTCTGACAGCGCAGTAATGTGGAGGTGGAATGTCGCTCATTTCCCCGACTATGTCAGCCATGTTTTCGTTAATACGGTACCTCACAGTCAAAGTGTCAAAAGTCTCCAAGTCCAAAGTTTGAGATTATTTTTTTTTGTTTACCCCCCCCCCCCCCCCCCGGGAGGGGAAACAAGAAAGGGTTGTGTTCGAGCAAAACCAAAGAAATGGGCTGTGAGAGTCACACATTTTATTATCTGCGAATATATGGTTAAAAAAGACAAACAGATCAACCTCTAGCACTCAATTGGTCTTGTGTACATGTTCTTTATTTCTTGACTTGCTCATGAATGCGTACAGCACGTGCCTATCAACAAAAACATTTTGATTGTTACTAAAAAGTCATACATAAGCTTTAACATGTAGTGAAATTTTATTATTCTGAAAAATAAACAAAGTGTAATAATTATTTTAAAAATAATTATTGCCTTCAATATTTACAATGGCAAGACTGGAATGGATAGAAAACTTGCATAAATGAAATGAGACTAAGCCAAGCGAGTAATATTTTAGGAATAAAATATCTGAGGCAAAAAATGTTAAAATGACTTCAGGAAAAAAATGACATTTAGCTGAACCAACCATTTACAACATTACAACTATCCTCAAACATTTAGACTGCGTGTTAAACGCCTCAAACTTCAATATTTCACCCACAGAACCTCTACCATCGAGTCTGTGGGAGAAAACTGGCCGGACACTCGCCTTAAGAGTCCGTAGGGCGCGTCCTGTCCCGGGCTCGCTCGACGAGTCGTCTCTTCCACCAGCTCGCCCGCCGTCTAGCGCCCTCCTGCCCCAACAGCACTGGAGCAGGACTGCCGTGGCGCGCTGCCAACCAGGAACAACGAGTTGCCCCGACGACTGCGACACATGGACCAGGGGGCACACCTTCAACACTCGTGCACCGAGTCAATAATAGTTGCCTCGGGGTTATGTGTCACTGTCGGGAAGAAAGTCCAAGTCGGGTATATCATTGCTAGAGACCTGCAAAATTCGCGGATTAAATTCGTGATATGCTACAATTCAAATAATTATACCTTAGCGCTGCTTCTACCATTGGTGCACTGTTAATCTGGAGGACTGGGGGCCAATTAAGAGACCCTCACTCACAGAAGTGCCGAATCACAGGCCACCCAGTCGAGACGACTCACAAGTCAGCAGCCAATGAACAGGTGGCATTTACCCGAGTGTGTAGAGTGTAGTAAAGTCTATCCTGGAGGTCACTGAATCCGCGAATTTTGCAGGTCTCTAATCATTACATTTCCATGATAAGCCAGCCACAAACCAACAACCGCAATCACACACACAATACACGGGTATTTCCTTCAGAGTTTCTGCTCACTATCTCGTACTCGCTCAGCGAGTAAAAAGGTGACACATCAACGGCGAGCATTTTCAGACCTCGGGTGTTACTGTCCACTTTCCACAGGTCCCGAAATAGTAGAGCGACTTTTCACGTAAAACTCGCCCGACGAGTCCCCAACTCGGTCCACGGGTTTACGCATCAAATCGCCGACGCTTACCTTCTTCGCTTAATCGCTCTCCTATAGCACTACCTTCGGGTCCCTCCTCGACAGCTGGGTTAAGTCCGATTTCCATAGTAACATGAAAGTTGAGCTTACTAGTCCCAGAGACTAAGTTCACTTTCGATCATCGATGCCTGCTCGGGCATAGTGACGTTCCTGGCGGCGGCAGGACGACGATCGTGGAGGTGTGCTTCATGCTCCTTCCTCTGTGTGCTCTGTGCTCTGTTTTTTTCCTAACCTAACTAATAACTAAGTGTATTTGGGAGGGGTCTGGGTAGGGAAGACTCTAAGTGCGTCTCAGGCCGAAGCCCACACGCTCTAAGCATGAAGGTTATGAACCATGCAGGAGAGGAAGCATGCATCATGTGCTAGGAGGGGATTGGCCAGCCATGGCAACGTTTTAGCCATGACTAACTCCCCTCACTGACTATTCTAGGTTAAAACTAGATAAGTTAGGCCCAGGTAAAACCTACATAGACACAGGGAAAACCCTGGGCACTGACATGCGGGATGCAATATTTCATGCATTAATTACAAGCAGGTTGGTTACAGGAAACAGAAGGATGGTTCTGGAAGAAGAGTTGGGCAGAGTGGAAAGACTACTATGCAAATGGGCCGTCTGTGCTCAGTTTTTTTTCCTAACCAAACTAAAAACTAAGTGTGTTTGGGAGGGGTCCGGGTTAGGGAGGGACCTAAGTGCGTCTCAGGGCGAATCCTATCACCCCTTAGTTATACTGGGATTAGCCATACAGGGAGAGGGTCGCATGCATCATGTGCTAGGAGGGGATTGGCCAGTCATGGCAGCGATTGTTGCCATGACTAACTCCCCTCACTCTTATCTCTAGTCTAAACTACTAGTTAAGTTGGGCCCAGGTAAAACCTTCATAGACACAGGGAAAACCCTGGGCACTTTCATGCGGGATGCAAGTTTGCATGCATTAAATGTAGGAAAGTACAGGAGACAGTGGATGGTCTGGATGAAGAGTTGGTCAGAGTAGAAAGAGTCTACCATGCGGGGGTTGGGCACTTGGACTCAAGGTCCGCTTTGTTGTCTTCTCCGGGACTGGAATTTGATGGCCAGGGACGCAATCGCGCCTGGCGGCGAGTGAAAACACGTACCACTCACATATGCTCCAGACAGCAGCACCTATAACTAGAAGGAAGAAAATTAAACATCCTACAAACTAAGCTCAGATCGAGGGTATATATACTCCTCGAGTACGCTCCCCCTTCTTCCTCGAACCACCCAGAAGGTCCGAGTTACTCATACTTCGGCGGAGACGAAAGGAGGGGTGGTAGTCAAATGAGCGGTCATGCGGTCACGTGGTCACCCCCACCACTCCACTGCTTCAGCCGAGGCGCGCGAAACCAGCGGCGATAACTTGCCTGGGAGATTGGCCACCCGCAGCACACGGGTGTTCAACGAACGATTAGAACCACTCAGGGGTACAAATTCCAAACCAGGGGAAAAAACATTTTTGTGGGCAGAGACAAGCAACCACAACAGATTATGTCTTGAAATAATTGTTTATATGTAATCATGGCATTCTAACTCACTTTGAAAATATTCTTAAGCTTTTATTGAGACTTAAAAAAACATAAGTACAAAGATTTAGTTTGGAATAAATTAATCATAAATTGCTTTTTGCAGGACACACTTCTCTGGAGATTGGTAGATAACACAGATCTAAAGTTCAGTCTTTTTTATACTATATAACTGCTCAATTGTGATTTAGACCCGTTTGGTTATGAGGTACAAAATTATCACAGAAAGAATTTGCGCTTTATAAACCTTTTTTCTCCCTCTACAATTTTGATTGGTTTATACGGAGTGTCCCAGAACTCTTGGACTAGCCGAAACCAGTTGATAGGACAATTAATTACGGTTAAAAAAACACAATATTAAGAAATTATCGTAAGAATTTCTAAGTATACAATTTTTTTCGATGTTTTAAAATCTCCATAGATTTATTAGATGCTGTGACTAAATATTTTTGTTGCGCAATCATGAATTAATTACCTTACTTCTATAAACAATTAAAAAATATATATTTAACTTTTGTTGGGAGGGGGAAGGGGAATTTTTGCACGACTTATGTGCAACATTTTTTATCGGGTAACTTTGACTATCCATAACTATAAAAATAATACTGTTCTAACTTAGCATGTTATTTGCTTAAACTATCCAATTTTGTTTTTAATAATTTACAGAGCTAGCATTGTAATCTTTGACGTGTAAACATATTATCTCTCGGTATACGGAATTTGGAGGAGTATTTCGTGAAAAGGGAACGGATGTCGATGAACGTAAATGTGATAACAAATATGGCGGACCTACATGTAGCAACATAAACCCGCATATAGTCACTTTCGTAATACATAGGAGACATACCAAACGTATTAGGGTGCCAAATGAAACTTTTTGATAGTGAAACTACCCTGGAATATATTTGGTGAACTAAAATATTCTTAGAAAAAAGTAATCTTAATTTTTAAAATACCAAAGTAATCTGACATTACAGATATAATTGTACATATTCTCCTTCTAAAATTCGTAGGTGGGTAGCGCATGCGACAGAGCGCGCTTAATAACCTGCAGGGGCGTGGTTCGAATCTTATCACTGGAGTTTCTTATTTTTAATAACATTATAGTATAATAAAATTATATAATAATGTTGAATCAGCTCAGTAAGGTTAATGATTGTCTGTAGTAAGTATTAACAGACTGATTTCTGTCGTTTAAGCAACAACAAATATACAAACATATAGGCTCACTTAGTGTTATAATAATAGTTTTAAAATGTTTCAGGTTATTATTTTAGTAATTTCATAGAAATATAACTTTAAAAGTATGCGTAAACTTTATAGTATTAAGTGTTTAGTGAATTTTAAAAAGATGTTCATTATTTTAATCTGTACGTCAAAGTTAAGCGGAATATTAGCTAAGTTATATCAAATGTGTCATTCATTCAGTCGATCGAAATTTCATCGTGATTATGCAATAAATAAGGTGCTTGGATATAAGATTTTTTGGTATTTGCAAAGCGAATATTTTATTTATCAGTTTATTTATCACGCTCGGTGTTATTTTAAAGAATTTTGTGTCAGAGTTTCGTATTATGATTTTATTTGCAACGTGAAAAACATGAGAACACTTGAATTTCTTCGTTACCGTGGTTAGGGGTAGGTGAAGTAACTGCACGCACTTAACTATGACACCTTATATTTCTGTTATGAATGTTTAAAACAACAATGCAATTAATTTTTAACAATGTAGCATAAGTCAGTTTCAATATAGCCGAGTATTAGTATGTTGCATAAAAGGGAAAAGTATTGTTTTCCTTAAATTAATAAAACGTACGCATTGAAAATGTGTTACATTCTATTGCCTCCTTTGCTATTTATGGTGCATAAAAAAATCTTCCAAACATTTCCTGAAAGGTAATATAATTTTTAAACATAACAATGTACCTAAATAACAAAATTCAGGGAACATAAAAAATATTTTTTTTATCAAGTGAAATACATACATTACTTGATTTTAATCTAACATTAAAAAAATGTCATATCTTGTAAATGAAACGTGCACATAAGTGATATTAAAATATTTACGTACTTGGATGCAATAATATATATTTTAGAATGTTTTTACTTATAATTTACACTGTAAATATAGAACTAGGGAGAACTAAAACCAAACAAAACACTTAAAAGCCATAGTTGCAAAATAATGAAAGAGTTGTTGAAAAATTATCCATTAGCTTGACAAAATTCGCATACCAAACTATAATGATTTTCAGCAGCACTACAGTCTGAATGGACCCAGCCCGAACACCTGCCACAGTGGTACCACAGTTTTCTGTCTTTACAAAACTCTCCATAAACATACAGATCTCATTAGTGCCATTTTTTGTGGTAATGTCATCATCTTGACAAAGTTATTTTGTATTTCCTTCGTCTTTACTAGAATATACGAGTGTATCTTTGAATATATATATATATATATTTGGCTTATGTTTCCGATTTATTTTTCCTCTTTCTTTCCAGTTCTTCTAGCATAGTTTTCCTTGGAGTGGTTGTAAGAATTACTGAGTGCTGTTTTCTTCTTGGTGCCTTCCTGGTCCCTGTTCTTGATGTCTATGGTTTTGGAACTGGGGAAATTTCTGTGATACAAACATGCATCTGTTCCTTTATAACACTTGCCTCTTAAACCACATCAGTATGTAAATTTACATGGCTTCAACATCGCCGTTTCATTCTCTGTTTCCACAACTGTTAGAGCTGCATCTAATGACTCAGGTAGGAAGTCTTCTTTTTCAAAAAAGTTGAAAGTATAAATTCTTGGTTTCGCAAAACCAGAAATAGCTTTGCTGACGCCTGCTACTTTTTAATAGGCAGTCTTTAACAATCTTAGAACTTAGTCCTTGTTTATTCTCTGAAACTCGGTGGTTTTTAAGAATGGAGCACATTTTCTCTCTATTGTATGCAGTTATTAGGGGGCCAAAAAATGTCAGGTACAGTGGCTGTATTCTGTGACTAGTGTGAGGCGGGAAGGAAATAACTACTATGCCATTGTTTCTACAAAATGTTATAAGCTGAAAGTCAGGGATGGCTTGAGTGATTGTCTATGAGAAGTAGTGTAGGATGATATTTTGAAGACTGAGTATTGGCTATAAGTGCTTCAACCATTCTAAAAACAAGTCTTCATTCCTCCACCTTGACTGACATTTTGTAGATGCTTCCAGTTGGACTCCCATGTTTTAATCCCGATTAATTATGTTTGCCAGGAAATATAAACATCGGTGGTACAAAATTACCAGTAGCACTCATTGCACAACAAAGAGTTATATTTTTGCCACTCTCTAAGCTAGAGGCACTTCCTGCTTGCTTCTTACCTTTTGAACCTATGATAGAAGGTGGTTTATGAACGGTTGTAATGCCTGTCTCGTCAGTGTTAAATATTCACGATGGTAGGAAGTGATGCTTTTCCATTACAGTCCTTAGATTGGTAAATAAATGATTTACTTCAGACTTGTTAATAGCTAACATTATATTTATTGATTACGAAGACTAAGCTGAATATTCCGTTTAAAAAAAACCAAATGGCCAGTGCTTTCCAGCAAGTTTGGTTGTTCTCTTAAAGTTATGATTTGTGTTATTCCTGTCAGCATATTCGTACGCCATTCCTCGAAGTTCAATCAAAGTGACACCATAAAAATGTTTTGCTAGAAAGTGTAGGTGAAAACTTATTTCCGCTTCTTGAATGTGGTTGAAAAATGCTTTCCTTCCCATACCTGGTCCTCCAAGTAAACCTAATTTTAATCTTTTCCATAAAGTGGCTTACTTAAACTAACATCTCTGATCATCTCCCCATTCTGAATACAGTTAAAAGCTGCTTTCAGTGTTCTTATGTACACAAAGCTTTCGCTGTGATTCGTTTAGGGAAACATCTGGAACAAAAGAGGGAAAAATATGGTAGATGAATTAAAATAATATTTCAGTAAATACAAAATGGTTAGCCTAAAAATTTCTAAAAAAATTACAGTTTTGAATTTTTATGTACTGAACCCGGTAAATTTTACTTTAAAATATAACTTTCATGTTCCTTTATTGAGCTTGAATGTTTGCATTCTAACTTGCGACTAAATGAAACTAATTGCGCGAAATTTCCGCATCTCTACTAACGAGTAGTTTCTAAGCCTGGCACCCCCGCCGCTCAAACCGGAGGCGCCGTGTGACGTCAAGTCACTGGGCGAGGGGGTGTGTGGGGGAGGGGGCAGCACTAACGTGACCGCGGCGGTATGCCCGGATCCTCCGGTTCCCGATTGCCGTCTCGAACTTGAACTGCCGGCTGCCTCGCGGTCTGGAATAGCTCTGTTGTCGTCCGTGGCGGGCGCCGGAGGGATCGGCGGGGGGGGGGGGGGGGGGGGCACCATCATCGCCGGCGAGAGAGCTTCAGGGAGCCTGAAGTGTGGTTCTCGGCGGAGACTGGCTGGGGGGTTAGGGGGGGGGGGGAGGCACGATGCTTTCTCGAGTTCTAAATCCGTCCCCCTGGCGGCGGCACGGACGGCCTGGCTCGGCACCACGCATGCCTGGCCGGGGGCAGGGCGGGGGTTGGGGGGGCAGACGGGCGCGACGCAGCCAGTCGCACGCCGGGACCGCGCGGGGCTCGATCACGCGGACTGCGAGCAGACCATGTCGGCCCTCGTCGGCCCCCGGGCGCCGCTGGAGCAGTGATCGCGCGTGTGCTCCGTGCTCCGTGCTCCGTGCTCCTTGGGACTTCTCGCGAGTGCTGGTGAGTACACGGCCTCCCTGCTTGCCTCTTGTCCGCGGCCACGCTCAGCGAACACACGGCGGAGGACAAACTATCCTTTCCGACGCACGAACTGCTGAACTGACGTCTCCCGAGCTCGTAATAGTCATCCATTAAGAAATCTAATTTCCTTCTTGGATTCCATCTTGGCTTCGGCTTCGAGCGTCACGTGTTTCTCGAATGTAAACAGTAAACAAGAGCCCGGTCGAAATGGCGACTTTCTTACTTCCTCTCTGTCCTAGTCGGCGGGGCTTGTTGTAGGTTTTCCGCTCGGATCGTTTAATCTTATTTCCGTCCTTTTTTATCTGCGCCGGATTATCATTCTTACTTCAGGCTTCGAGTATTTCTGACTAAGGCTCGTTTTGAAAAGTTTATTCTAAGCATTTCTGGTACAGTTGTTTTAAAACCATCATCACTTGTGACGTTAACATCAATTTTTGTACGTACTTTTCCCCTGTGGATAGCGTTAGGTAATATCTGAATACCATGCAAATTCTGGCGCTGCCATTTCAAAGAGATTGGACGGGAATGACGTGCTTGCGAGCACACTGGACGTGGTTGGAATCACCCCGACCACGGGCGATGACAAGGCGGCTCGACGTGACGTCACCGGCCGTCGGGCTGTCAAACTGGCGCCGTCACGACCAGCTCGTGTTGGCGCCGTGCCGCGGGCCTCCCTCCCCCCCCCCCCCCACACACACACCCCGGCTGCTGCACTCCAGTCTCTTGCCTGCCTCGGCCGTTCGTGGGGTGCGGAGCACAGAACAAGGAGGGAAATAAGGAAGAGCGACTCTTACAGTGGAAACTGAAATCATGTTTCACGCGACATGTGACGCTATCTGTTGGGCGGGCCCGTAACTACCAGCAAATAAAAAATCGGAATAGAGGTAAAAGATTCAAGAATACTTAATGCTGTTTTGTAATAAACCGTCATGTACCTAATAAATAAAGGAGTAGGAGGTGCAAAAACTCATTGTATTACACACCACGAAATTAGTGGCTACCTAAATAGAGTGAATTTTCACTGGTTTGTTTGCCTGATAATAGCTTATACATTACTTCTCCTAATAAATTAATGTAGTTATGTCAGCAATATATTATGCAAACTACTATCTAGCGGACGGGCCCATAACTAATTCAAAAAACTAGGTCTCAGTCTCGGTAATTAGAGTTTCTCCCCAATGGTGCGGAGGTAGCGCAGCCCACCAGCGACGAAGATACAGATCGCAACTGCTGAGACTGGCTTCCCAGTTAAAGAAAACACAAGCGAGTGCCTAGCAGACCATGCGCGCGACTGTGCACCCGACATGTACGAAGTCGGTTCAACAATTGAGATCTTCTGTTAGTTTCAGCCGATGAAAGTTCGCGATGCATCCGACATCTGTTGGCAGTTTTAGCAAGTAACAATATTTACTACCAAATTATTATCACGTGACATCTGACCAGAAACTTGTAAGCATAATTTTTTAAAATATAAATTTAGTTTTAGTTAACCATTCTAAACACGACACTTTATTTTATTTACAAATTTTGCTAGTGACTAATAAATAATAACATTAATTAGGTAAGTGTTAAAGCAGGAATCACACCCGGGCATTTCTTGCCACAATATGATTGATAAATATAAACAGTTCTCTAGTCCCGCCAAAATGGCTTCCTGCTGTACTCTCATTGGTTGTTGCGGCATGCGTCCGTAACATAAATAAAATTCATTGGTGTCCTTTCTATACGCACGACCGCCCTATGCGCTATTGTGAATCAGTAGGTTCGAAAACATGGCGGTCAAATCTTGTGAGCATGACCTACTGTTACTGTTATTTTTTCAATTTTGCACTCAGATTTACACACTTAATTTCTTCGGAAATCCGTAAAACAGCGGGATTTAGAGGCAACCAAACAACGTAAAAATGGTTAACTTTTCGAAAGTATATGTTGGCATTTTGATTTTTTTGGTGTGTGTTTCTGGGAATATTAACTATATTATGTTTAATATCCTTTATTTTTAAATACGGAACAAACCTAACCCTACGTTATCTTTTGTTGCAAAAGGAAAAACTGCATATCCGTAAAGTATGAGTGTTGAAAATAATAAGATCAGTTCAATTGCAAAATAATACGCACGTGCACAAGTTTGTAATCTTGACTTTTATACAGAATTAATATTTATGCCATGGAAACAACATTCAATTATAAATAATGTTCAATAAATTTAATTTAATGGAATGCACTTAGCTTCAAAATGTAAAACGAAAGGACTCATAAATACAAAAACAAAATACAGGAATTAAAAAAAAAAACATTTTATGACATAATATATAATACTGAAAACATAACAGATATTTTTATTTTGCAATAAATAAATAAATAATGTCATCCTCATAAAATGTACATCACAGGGATGTAACATTAAGTGTAGATCTTCATTAACAATTTGTCTCAGATATTAATCACAAAAACTGCATGCAAAAATCCGCTTGTAAAATATTGTTATATGATATAAGTAAACGAATTGTTTTGAGTAGGCTATAGCCTAGGCCCTAGATGATACAAAGATAACTTTGAGAAAGTAGCTACAAAGCAGTTGTCATTTTTACTCTTTGGTTGAGAGAGAAATAAATTAATAGGTAAATTTGCATGATTTTCATTTGCAAGAACTAATATCAAATATTGCCCGGAAATTCTTAGCTCTCCCCACAATAGAATTTTGTTTTAAACAATCAATCAGCATTTTATGTATTTGAATAATGCCGTTGTTGACAAGCCATTATTTTACAATGTTACAGGCACCTTAGATATTAAATCTACATGAAAAGGATGTCAGATATAACTCCCTTTCGCACAAACCAAGTTTATCAGCTTGATATCTAAAATATTAAAAAGAAAATAGCAAAAAATGATACACACGGTTTTAGGTAAACACGAATATAATGTGTCAACATTTAATGAATCTTTGGTATTACACTATATCAACGGGATGTTAATTTGTGTGTACAATTAATTTACAATGGTAGAATATCCATATGTAAAATTGAAATTGTGAAACTCACAAGTAGCAGAAAGTTTTTTTTAATGGAGAAATAATTTTTTATCTAAATTATAATATTATAATTATAATTTAAAATCATAATTCATAAAGATATTTAATATCTTAAAAACTGTTTAGTTAAAATTAAAAAAAAAAAAAACAATTTCTTAGGAATTGACATAGTGTGGACGAAAGAGTCGAGAACTCATTATTTGGCAGCCTAGAATATCGTTATTTATTTTCCTTGAAACTTTGTTACTGCACAGCCTATTATAACCGAGACACCCCCCGCGTCTTCGATGCTGCGATGAGCGACTCTGTGAGTAACATCTCCCGAATCACCGTCAACCCACTTCCCGCAAACCACAAGGTTTCTGGGGATCCTTTCGTTAGTTATGTGCGCCAAGTTGGTAGCAAGTGGCTCGCAGTCCACAATGAGGGAAGTCTGACTATTCACAGTCACTCGGTCAGTCACAAACACAACCGTAGTTCGCCACTCGCTAGTACAACTTCGCGTTCGGAATAATAAATTAGCTTATTAATTAAATACTTTTTTAGCATTTTATTGATAATATTTTTTGCAATTTTTATACTTTTTGTAGTATTTATTTTTTCTTAATGGACAATATCGTTAAAATTCCGCACTTAGCATAGATAGACTAGCATCACTCACGCAATACATTATATTACTTTTGTGAGTGTTGAAATTCCTGAATAACTTACTGCCATGGTGTAAATGATGTAAAGAAGTATAAAAAAATAATTAAAAAAATAAGGACAACGTTTTGCAAGATTTCGTACATTAGAACGATTTTAAGAGTATTTAAAACTTCATCATATAACTAACATAAACAAACTTTCATATTAGTTAAGATAACCTATACGTGCGAAAGCCTACTCTCCCTAAAAACAAACACAAAAAAATGGGCGATAATTTTGAGAATTTAACAACGATTTAGATATAATTTGTGCAACCAGCCCAAACTTATAAAATTGTACATTTACAACGCCAAATTAAATAATTAAAATACGAAAATGTACGAATACGGATTATTTGCGCGTCTGACTGAGGGTTTGTGATTTTTAAGTATTTCTCCCCCCCCCCCCCCCCCCAAGGCCAGCGGAGGTCACTGGCACATAATTTTATATTTTAATCGATGTTTTATTCAAGCATAATTTTTTAAACCATGGGAAAATAATCGAATACTTAACAATTGGATTTTATTTTGTTTTATTATGCTTATTAATACGCGCAGTTAATACTGGAAGCTATTCAGGGACTGGTTTACAAATAACTAACTATTGGGAGTACTGGGACAACACAAAGCATAAATGCCTGGGTAATTATCCGAACCCAGTATTACTGCATTCACTATTTTGTGGTGAAATAGTTGTTTTTAAGTAAATGTACAAATTTACAAATATCTGTAATTTTAAATTAACATTTCTGTTCCATTAACAACAAAAAAACTGTTTGCTGATGAAAGAGTTCGAGGGTTCATTAGAGTGCTCAGGCCTTATATGCGAAGAACATGTCATTGGTTTTTCGTATTTTCGTCTCGATCAGGACGTACCAGCATTCAATTGTTTGTGGATAAAGAAAGTGCAGTGCTCGTAAAATTTTATTTTACGAATTTTTGTAAATTATTGATATTTGTACTTCAAAGTGGGGTGGCTAAATACTGGGTTAGACAATTCTGCGACAGTCACCTCTTGCCAGCCCAGGTCGGGAGAGATGACTAACATGCTTCTACACCGGAGCATAAGTGCACAACCGCCAAAAAAAAAAATTGGTTGAAGTTGAACATACTCGTTCTTGTTTTCATCTAATTCCATACAAATTCTGAAGAGTTCTGTTCAATTCTTTATAAAAATATTAAAATTATACTTGACAAACACCTCTCAAGAACTGTTTTAATATTACTCTGAGCTTATTTAGTATCGGTTAATGGTGCTAAAAATAAGTTGTGAAATAATAAAATCTCGCTATCTTCCAAAGGTGATAAAATATTCACGATTTAATACAGTTTTTTGAACTTAATACAGTGCAATTTTGCACTGTTTTTCATTAGAAACATTCATAAATGCAAAATAAGAAATAAAAATGAAATAAATATACCCACAGAAAACAAGCCTAAATCAGCTGATGTCAAACAGATAAACACAACGAGGAACCGGAACAGATTAGGGTTGTTTTCTGTGGGTTTATGTTTTCATTGCTATTTATTACTTTGCATTTATGAATAACTCCCATGAAAAATAAGTGCAGAACTGCAATGGCATATGTCCAATAAACTGCATTAAATCAAAATTCTCCATTGCATGAATCGTTTGAATAAAACATTCACGATTTATTATCGTTGGAAAATTCTGTAATAATTAGGGACAGGAAAAATTCGCGGGTTCAATGACCTGCAGGATCAACTCCATAGTTCTGCGTACACTCGGTCAAATGTCACCCACTCATTGGCTGCTGTATTGTGAGACGTCCCAACGTAGCAGCCTGTGATTCTTATGAAGCTTTGGTCGGGTGTTTCTCATCGGCCCAGAGTCATCCAGGTGAGTTGCGAGCCAATAGCAGAGGCAGCACTGAGGTATAACTATTTGTATTTTAGCCTATCGCGAAATGATTTCGCGAATTTGTCCGGGTCTCCAGTAATAATGAAGGCAGACGCCTAGAAGCAAGGTTGCCGTGAAGGAAAGTGACGACTGTGAGCTCGGGAACAGGTGCGAGGCCGGTCGTGTCTGGGGTCCAGAGTGTGTCTGCCGCCGCCTCGGTCGAGCGGGAGGCTGGAGGCTACCGACTCTCCCCCGCGCAAGGGACGGGCGTCTGGACCCTCAAGTGGCGCTGGCCCCAGAGACACAGCTCCGGTCGCCTCCACGTCGCGGCCACAGAGCCGGGAAGACAAGCACTCGCGACTCAGTCCTCCACACACCACCAGTACCGACTGCCGTGGACTGGTCAGCTTCCCATCAGCCCGAGAGCCCGTGTGTGGGAACAGCGACTCGCCTGTCCAAAACTGTCGGTCCACCAGCTGAGTGTCGTGGCAGACATCTCGGTTTGTATCTACTATTTGGTTGCTTTGCTGTTTCGTTTTCCTTTTCATCCAACCAAAAGTGCAACTGCGATTGCAACATCCAAAGTTTCTTCCGTATCCTACGATGATACGATACATCCAACATCAAACAGCAACACACAAGAATGATCGTGTGTGTAGGGAAGGCTTCAGTTCAGTTCCAAACTGAGGAACTGGACTGATTGTGCGTGCGGAGAGCCTGAATTCAGTCCAAACTGGTCAGCTCGGACTGTTCGGTCCTAACTGGGCACCTGGACTGATAGTGTGTGTGGGGGCCTTCAACGCTCTTATTTTCTTTGGAAATCAGCGAAGTGTGCGGTATTCATCGGCAACTCGACGACCTAAAAGGCAATGTTGGCTACTGTGTTACTTCGTGGTCGGGGTTGCTGATCTGTACGC